>NW_010392116.1:0-9434 GCF_000710305.1 Buceros rhinoceros silvestris | reverse complement strand
ACCCGCGCCCCGCGCCCCCTCCCCAGCGCTGACCGCAGCCGCGGGAAGAGAAACGGCCCGCGGGGGTCTTCACCCGTGCTCTTGGTCTGTGGGGCACGCTGGGTTTTGAGCATCGCTAAAAGGCTGCAGCAGTGACGAGAACCCGCTGCAAGCGACCCAGGCCGAGAGGGTGCAAATTACCCTGTGAAGGCGTGCAGTAGAACACTCTTGTGATGCCCTAAAGGTAAGCACAGAAATTATTTGACAGGACACAGTATAAGCCCTCATGGTAAATCATCGTCTTTATGTGGGAAGCAGGGACAGCCATTGTACAATTGTCAGCTAGTTTTCCAACAATAAATCCAAAGCCCAACTCATTTAGAAAAAGCAGACCTCTGATGTCACCACAATTTCTCCCAGTGCTTATAAAAAGATTTCTTGATCTTAAGGGGTTAAAGGTTGCTGTTTATTAGACGAGTTTCAAAGATTGTACATTGCAATCACCATGTAAACCAATTTTATCCTATTTAGAACAACGCAATATTCGACTTAGGATGACACGAGAACATTTCAGTTAACAGAAGGAAGGAGACTTTTGTGAACAATTTAAAACTGCTTATAAAAAAATCCCACTCTTCAAGAGCTGTCATTATCTCATATCTCAACTGCCTGGGGAGTCAGGAATAAAAGCTAGAAAGGTACATGCAGCACTCATCAGCCTAAAGTTCTTTGGAAATCATTTAGAAATCTTAAATATATGGAACTGAACAGCTGCATTTCATACACCAGAATTCTGAGTATTGGTTTGATGAAGATTTTGCCCTCCCTTCCTAGTCATTAACAGGGATTGGCTTAGTACATACAACAAATCAGGGCATTTCCTTGTTCGGTGTCATACCTTTCTAGGGCTACAGCAGGTTTTTCACCTCTGAGTACACCTCGCTGGCAAAGCTCTGCTGCTCCGCCACTCCACGTGGAATTCCTGCTCTCAGCATCCAAGTGCAGTGGTGTCTCAGTGAAGTTCCAGGCAGTGAACTAAGTTTTCTCTGTGGTGGGTTTTACACATTTTGTCTCTCACCATCTTCACCCGGCTTCCCTTGTGTAAGTACTAGTTTCTCTCAAAAGTGAGCATTACAAGAGGAAAGTGGCCCGGGAGGGGCTCACCAGGAAACAAGCAGGTAAATTCTGTTTAGATTTCTAATGTGTCAGAGCTGAAACATTCAGGTACATTTAAACAGGACCTTCAACAGTAACACTAATTTAGCCTTGTTTCTTCCTCTCTCAGCCTTCTTTAAAGAGACGGATGGATGTCCACACCTCTCAAACTGCTGTCAGGCCTAAGAATCTGGTAGCCTGTGCCACAATTACTGTCCAACAGTAGGTTTTGATCAAAAAAGGAAGTCTGCTGGTTTGGCAACCTTATTCTGAAGCTTGTGACTGGAAAACATTAAACTACTGAAGTAATTATTTACATGTCAAGTAACTATTAAAACAAAATCAGTCTGAGTTACAAGAATACCATTTCACCATGATTAGTTCACTAACTCTTTTGTTAATAAGCAACATGAAACAGCCTGCACTTCCAGTCCCATCCTTCTTAATGCGTGATACTGTCATTGGCTCCACAAAAAAATCATCACACACAAAAAAAAGAAAAACCCCAAACAAACCCAAACCAAAAAACCCCCAACTTCACCAGTAAGTGAAGACACAAACAGGTTTTCTATCACTTTCTGGCACTAACCTATTATGGCGACTGTCATAATGCTCTCTACAGGCAGGCTAAAACTTTAGCTTTAGCAAAAGTAGAGGTCATGAGTTTTTAAACAATCGGTTAGAATTTGGAAAGGTTTCAAAGTGTTCGTACCTATGTACCTATACATATATAGGTATCTTACACAGTGGAAGCATAGTATTTTCATTAAAATGTTCTTGAATCTTTTTTTTTTAATACAAAACCTATTTGAAGACTACAAGTTCATAATTCAGTCTTCAGGGATCTAGAACTGTGTCTGTAATGCAAGCACACTTCCGTCAAGCTGAGAGTAATGGAGCTTTTGCCCGCGGTTTGCGCGTAGGACTTAATATTATACATGGACACGCAACATTTTCCTTTCCTGCAGTGTCATAAATGATTAGGTAGAAGTTAGAAGAGGTTTAATCCAAATGCAGATTATGGTTCCAATTCAGCAAACAATTAAAGCACAACGTGTGAGAACCTAACCTGTCTGAGATTACCTAAAAGTCCCACACAAGTCCTAGAAACAGTTTCTGCTGCATGCTCTGCACAACCATAAAATTTCTGCTGGCAAAACCCACTGAAATTACATCAAGGATGGGAACTGGACCCACGGTGCAGCTACCAGAGACTGAATAACCTCTGATAGGTGCCCAAGGCTCAGTTACACTGGTACGTCTGTGTGTCCGGGAAAGGTCCAGAATCAGGCAGCTGAAATGGTGGCTGTTAGCTTATTCCCCTTATATAAAAATTGAAGTGCAAGTCATACTGATCCTACAATGAATGTTTGAGTGCTTAAAGATAACCACTTGCCTACTGTGTTAGAAGAGAGCTGAAAATAGAACACATCATTTGGCATCTTTGTTCAAACTCTACTCCCACATTAATTCACATGAGCTTCCTGGTTTCACTGTAGTGTCTAGAGGACAGTTGCTCTCATCAAAAACCGTCAGAGCTGAAAGAAAACTAGTGCTCACAATCCTTCACCATAACGTTGCTAACAATCTTCACTTCTGAGACAGAAATAACAGGCATTATTGTCAGCCTTATCTATAGATACCGTATCAACATGACATTCACCATTGTAATTTAGCCCTTCCTGCTATTTTCCTTCACAAACTAGTTTCCAGCTGTCTCAAACCACCTCCACAGAATACAAAACACATACCTCCATTAAAGTATCATTTCATTCTTATGGCTTAATCAACTCAAGAACTTTTATTTGCATATGTGTCACTGAAATTCATTGTTCTATAAAAAATAAATTTGCATTCTAAAACTGTTTTAGAAGCATAAACTATTAAAAAATATTAAAAGATATTGGTATCCATGCACAGGAAATGTCAGAAAAAGAGACCGTAGTTAAGAAGCAATTACTATATTAAAACCAGCATTTATTTCCTGTATTTCATTGTAATTGTTCCTAGATATATTTGACTATCTAAATAGGAAAACACCTACAGTTCAATCATCCTGAATAACATTAACAATTCTAGATCTTTCTGATCCTCATTCAATTTCTGTAATCAATTGATGGTACATTTAAACAGAAAAGGCTCTATTATGAAGGCAATTTGGACTGCTCTAGTCATAAAGAAACCATCATTTACCCATAAAAAACACTATAAGGTCTCCAATTTAAAAAGACAGAAATGTTTTTTTTCATAGTTGTTGATCGATCTGCTTACATGCAAAGCAGTAGGTAAACAGAAAGCATATTTGTAGGTGAGTTAACATCATTTTTGCAAGGTTCCAGGTGACCACAATCCTGGGAAAAAAATCCTGATGTCTGATTCCCAAGATATGACTATTACTAACTACTGAATACACAACCTGCCGAAGAGTGAACTGAAATTCAAATGTAAAGAGGTAATTTTATCTGGGGTCAAACTTGTTTGTAGCTCCTCTAGTTACTGAACGCAGAGTACAACTCCAGCTATTGGCTTTGTATTTTCAGGTTCTTACCAATAACAACTCTGATCAATTTTCTCTGCTGTGGATTCAGTCAGATACTTGGCAAAGAATCAGATACTTGACAAAGAATTCTATCTAGATCGTACAGAATAATGAGTTAATTTAAGTATTTATGATGTGGCATACATTTAAATAAAACAATCACAAGAGCATTTTAGAAATGTTTTCGAGGTGTGTTTGGGAAAGTTTTATCCCAGGAAGGATATCCTTTTTTTTCCCCCCACAGTTGCTCTTTGAGACACGTTACTCATCACAAGTACTACATCCATAAAACGGGATGGAAAAGATGAGAAAACTAACTCTTATTTTCTTAAAAGCAAATATTTAAAAATTTTAAAAGGAAACCCTGAAGCCCTTTTGTAATTAGAGATAAAAGCGTCTTAACCCAATAAGACTGGATCCCTCATGTTTTAGAGCAGTATTAAAGATGTGAACTCCTGGAGCATTTTCCACACTATTTCCCATCCCTTATTTAATATTTCACTTTCTGATATAATTTAGTAAAAAAACAATATCAGTGCCTAATCAAAAAATATGAAATATTACTTTCAAGATACTTGTACATAGAGTTTTAGATTAATTTTAGCTGTATTTTAAGTAAAGGTGAAAAAGAGCCTGAAACAGAGACTCATTATTTCCTTTCCTATTTGCTTGGATTAATTAACATATCATGTATTATAACACTTACATACTTTGTTGTCACTTATCCCAAGAAAACACCTCAAATTTTATGATATAAGCGGACATTAAATCATGTGAGCTATAGTTTGGATGAGTGTTCTGGTTTCAGATATTTAGAATAGTATTTCAGAGAAAAACATGAACTTGAGCTCCTGAAGACATAATAGACAAGGTTCTCCCAAAAATAAGTACTTAAACATCCAGTTTTAACAGAACATAGCAATCCTTCAAATAGCAAAATAACACACAGATGAGTAAGTATCTTAAAAGTTAGCCTTCCAATTCTTGAAATATCACCAAGACATCAACTGTAACCTAAAGCCAAACAAAAAATGAGAAACTGCTCCTGAAATGCACTATGCTTTCAGAGTATGCCAAGAATGTCGTCAAGACAATTAATAGTTTATCTGGTCAATTTGTACTTGAAAGTTTTCCAGTCCTGATTGTATCGGATACTGACAGCTCTGTGAAACAGCTACATTGATTCATAGACCTAAGCAGGAATTCAGTTTAAGTTGATTTAAGAACACCCCAGGCCACCTAGTTTTCAGCACCTGCCAAAAATCAAGTTTTGTCTCCATTCTGAACTGGAGATTCCTACAAGCCTGAGTTCCTGTGAACATCAAATGCCAGTACCAGCAGTAATGGTCTGTCAAAATGCAGAGAGGCCTGAACTCATGCCAACAGAATTTTAAGAATTTACAGCAAGAAATTTGGAATTTTCTGCTTCCCAATTTATTGCAAAAACAAACTTGGCAGCATGCATTATGAAATTTTACTGTATATTTTACACTTCTGTACAAAAGCACAAATATGAGATTGATAGGAAATGCTTTCCTATCTTTTCTACAAGAGGAGGGCAACTAGAATCCTAAAGTGAAAATTTTGTTAACTTCTCAGTAACAGGTTCCTTGCATATTGTGGTTTACAGAGGAAGCGAATAGACAAATACGCAGGATAAAAAGTTCTTCCCCTTGCTTAGACACCAACGGTGAACTCTTCTAGGCTGAAAGTATGTATTTCTCAGAAAAACACTGCTGGGTATTTACGAAGATGAGCTGTCACTCAGTCTCCAGGACTCCTCTTTCCTCCACTTACAGTATGTAAATCCAAAACTTTCACCTGCTCCTTACCTATAACCTAAAGCCATATACTTGAGCTATTTGCCAGTTTTCTGCCAAACTGCAGCACTTCCTCTTCCTTAAACCACTGCTTCAGGTTTGCAGCTCCCTGAGAGCAGCAGCCAGAAAGGCATCAGGCCCTTGTATTGCCAGTTTGGCAGTCTACTGCCGTCCCTTCATTTCAAAAGCATGCTTCGTGTAATTTTTTGCACACACCTTATTACCACTACATTTATAAAGTACTCTTTCATACCCTACTAATTGGGAGATGCGTTCCTTTTCTCCTACTTGAGAAGCAGTTCGTGACTTCCAATCACTACAGTTAGAGAGTATCAACTGTGAGAAATTAAAAAAAATGTGGTGGGAAGAAGAGTTTGATGGTGAGGAAGTGGAGTGAGAGCATGGATTTTCAAGCATTGCTCACAATTCTTGGCACAAATGCTTTGCAGAAGGCTTTTACAGCACACCTGGAGATCCTCATCAATCCTACCTCAGGCCTGCCTGGAACAGAGGCCCAAATTGACAAGAATCAATTCAAACTGTTCTATTTCAGTGCAACTTGAAACATATAGAGATAGCGGAGTCACTGCTAATAATTAGGGAGTGTAGTAGATTGGTTTTTTAAAGATCTGTTTCCTCACAGATATATTCTTTTCCTCCTGTAGCGTCAATCTCTTTCAGCCACGTGAATTTTTCTATGCAGTGCACTACCACTCAACAAACTGTAAGTCTGTTTCTTAATATTCCTCTTTCACCAATCTAATTTTGTTCACTCTGGCATAGGAAAAACAAAGAAGAAATTAAGCAACAAAATCACCCTCTACCGATGTCTTTCCAGATCCCCCATCCCATATTTTCAACATTGCATGATGTTGAGAGCCAGGTGATAACCAGCTTACTAAAAATAGAGAACACTCCCTAGACACAGAACCATACTTGTGGCTCTCAACTCAAAATAAGTTGTTCTTGCCTGATTAGATTGGCTTATAAGTGATAGAAAGCTTGTTGGGCCAGTTCTGTCTGCCTCCGACACTCCTCAGAGCTAACCAGAGGACAAGTTTCCCCTTCCTTATTGATTAGAATTCACATACTTCGCATGCAGGATTTTGCTCTCCTATTTACTCCTCCTGGGAAAATAACCATTCAAAACCTGAGCTTAAAAGCATCTGAAAGAAATGCCATCACCTATGATACTTCAGACCATCATTTGTTAAAAGCATCAAGATTTGGGAAGAGCAGATGAGTCAAAACACCACTAGCAAATACGTATGACAAGGCAAGTAAACCAAAGTTTCCAAGTTCTTTGAAGACAGGAAGTTTTAAATAAACTCCTTGTAAAGCAGCCTTACATTTTATCAATTCTGAGAACTCTAAGACAGATGAGGTCACAAATCAATCTCAAAACACCTCTGACAAAGTATAAATACCATAGCAGGGTATGTCTAAGTCACGCTAACATGTCTGGCTGGCATAACTACAATAGCAAAGTTGATAAGGTACCAACCAGCTTATCCACAGCATTCTTTTCATGAGGAGGTCATTTCTTCCTTTGTGCTAGGAAGTGAAACAATGCCAGAGCATTCCAGAACTGCTTAAACAAATAACAGCAGCATCTACCTCTGCTTGGAGGTTAACAGTTTGCACTTTTCTTGGTAGCTTATTTATTTTCTTTGTAATGTAACATTACACATTAGGAACTTAAAGCAGATCACATGCCAAATATACCCTTCATCCTAGAAAGTGAACCAACTTTTTGTCACAAGACTTTTAAATTCCAATTGCCTTCAAGCTTGAACTGTGATTTGGCTTCTTAAAAACTTTTCCCTTTTCCTTAAACGATTTTCAACTCTGCCTTAATTTTTGGTCTTGAACAGTCTTAAACCAGGTAGGTATAAAATTATGAAACAGGATTACTTTTAAGTCTGCTGTCAGCTTTCCTTCAAGTACCCCACTTACATTTAAGGAAATCATCATAGAAAGTTAAATTAGACTTAGCACTGAAGAGGGGAAAGCTGAAGCATTCAAACAAAAATGTGGTCCTTCCCCTCTAAGCAAGCAGTGCTGGTGAGGCCACACCTGCAGGGCTGTAGTGCTGTGTCCAGTTCTGGTTGTCCCCGTATGAGAGGACCTACTAGCATCCAGCAAAGGGGCACAGAGATGGCTGAGGGACTGGAACGCCTCTCCTATGGGAAACAGCTGAGAGAGATGGGATTGTTTAGCCTAGAGAAACCTCAGGGGCAGGGAATCTTGTCAATGGGTATATATACTTGAAGAGTCGGTATAACAAAAACTGAGCCAGGTTACTTCCACTGGTGTCCCAGTGACAGGACCAGAGATAATGGGCACAAACTGAAACACTGGAGAGTCTGTCTGAATATCAGAAAACCTTTTTAACGTGAGGGTGTCTGAGCACTGCTACAGGTTGCCCAGGGAGCTTGTAGAGTCTGTCAGAGGAGATACTTAAAAGCCTTCTGGACATCATCCTGGACAACTGGCTCTAAGTGGCCCTGTTTGAACAGGGGCATTGGACCCGACAATCCCTAGAGGTCCTTTCCAACCTCAACCCTTCTGTGGTACAACAACAAACAATTTCCCAAATGTTTGCTTTTCAGTTAATGTTAGTATTTATTCTTCTCAGGCACAAAAACTTAGATCTTTGATTTCTCCAAATAGAATCAGACTCAGATCAGCAGAAACACGAAAGGCAATATCAGAATCTCCAGTATGAGAATGTTCAGATACTACAATCTCCTAGCACTGAACTTTAAGGAGGTAGCAGTGAAAAGTTTGCTCAGCATCACTTTCTGAAACAGGCTGCAAATATAACGTGGGAGGAAAAGAACAACTGTATTGACACACAGGAGGAAAGACGACTCAATGTATTCAAGATTTAGAAGCTCCTAACACTGATGTCGTTCCCATAGTAACTAATATACTTCAAAGCAGGAAAAAAACAGAGTGAGGATTTTAAAGGATAGCACCACATACTGCCTACCAACTGATGATCTGAGGTTTGGACTGATGAACTTAGACAGTTTATCACAAGAAGTATCACTTATTAAGGAGTCAAGGTCCAGTGAAAATACCCTACTAACAAAATAGGAGCGGAAGAGTAAAAACGGCACAGTAAAACACCCCTGGTACTTGACAGCCTGCCTCCCAGCTCCTTAGCAGGCTAAAGCCAAGAAGAACAGTACACTACCAGCTGATGCAGTTATGCCTAATGCACTCACCTCTCACTGTCAAAGGTGGTGTCCAATGTTATCTCCCTCCTTGGTCAGAATAAATGACCTATGTCACTCCAAGGAAAGACAAGATACAGTAACTGAGAAGGAGCGTGCATTGCACTAAGGTGAATCAGATGATCCAATTGATCCTTTTTGTAACTGCCTTGTCCCTGCAGCTGAAAGAGTTGGTATAATTTGCCTTTCCATCAAAAATACAGGCAAAGGAGAGAATTTATCCTTACTGAGATTAGGGAAGACAAAGGAAGGCAATATCAGTTCTAGAAATAGTATATAGCATGGGAAAAAATGTTTGGTACAGAGAAGATGGAACTATAATTCTGCTGGATCAAGGCCCTAATCAGTCTCTTCCACAGTACATAGTGACAGGCATGTGACCCCAACTGTTTTAAAATCCAGTTGCACCCTTCCTCCTGAAAAGCTAAACCCCTTCTCATACAATTCTCCCATTTATCACCATTTCTAAGAAATGAGACAACAACATAAGCTTGTAATTTAAGTGCTACCCAGACTGAATAAGTGGCTTTTGCACCAAAGGCAGAAAGACATGAACTGTAGATTTCCAAACTACATCAGGCTACGTCTTACAGTACAACTCCAGAATTTTCAACAACATAAAAGTTACTTGGGAGGCAAAATCCAATTTCAAGTTATTTAGGCACTTAGTACAGCTGTTCAACCTAAGGTGACTGAAGG
>NW_010392115.1:0-330 GCF_000710305.1 Buceros rhinoceros silvestris | reverse complement strand
GTAGGGTTAGGGTTCGGATTAGGGTCATTAGGGTTAGGGTCATTAGGGTTAGGGTTATGGTTATGGTTAGGGGTTAGGGTTAGGGTTAGGGTAGGGTTAGGCTTAGGTTTACGTTTAGGAGTTCGGTTAGAATTAGATTTAGGGTTCAGGTTCTTTCCGTCTTCCCCCCCAGCCGCGGGAAAGATTTGTCGTGCCTCGCGGCAGTGGAAGCGACATTCAGACATGCCTCTGCAAAGGAGCACATGAAAAGGTGTGTGTCGAGCCACTTGTTGGCACTCTGCTCCCACCCGTGGTGCTAACCGCGGCACCTTTGAATCTCCACCCCTGGGG
>NW_010392114.1:0-1243 GCF_000710305.1 Buceros rhinoceros silvestris | reverse complement strand
CGGTTCCAGCCCCATCTCTCCCGGCAGAGCCCTACAAGAACCGGGTCCAGTTCTCGCCCACCAGCATCCGCTTCAGCTCGGTGACGCGGGAGGACACGGGCAAGTACATCTGCGAGGTGGTGGGTGACGGCCACATCGCCAAGTCGGAGGTGAACCTCATCGTGCAAGGTGGGACATCCCGGGGGGACAGACCCCTCCCTGTCCCCAGCGCCGCGGGGGGACGCCACCAGTCCGTGTCCCTGTCATCCTCTGGGGACACCGGGACGGGGGGGTGGAACCAGTCCGTGTCCCCATTGTCACATGGGGACACCTGGATGGGTGGGATGGACCCAATCTATGTCCCCATCATCATCTGGGGACACCGGGATGGGGGGGTAGAACCAGTCCGTGTCCCCATCATCTCCCCAGCGCCGCGGGGGGACGCCACCAGTCCGTGTCCCTGTCATCCTCTGGGGACACCGGGACGGGGGGGTGGAACCAGTCCGTGTCCCCATTGTCACATGGGGACACCTGGATGGGTGGGATGGACCCAATCTATGTCCCCATCATCATCTGGGGACACCGGGATGGGGGGGTAGAACCAGTCCGTGTCCCCATCATCAGTGGGGACACTGAGCTAGTGGGACAGACCCACTTCTTGTCCCCATCATCTCTTGGGGACACTGAGCTGGGGGGATGGACCCAATCTGTGTCCCCATTGTCACTTGGGGACACCTGGATGGCTGGGACAGAACTGAGCTAGTGGGACAGACCCACTTCTTGTCCCCATCATCTCTTGGGGACACTGAGCTGGGGGGATGGACCCAATCTGTGTCCCCATTGTCACTTGGGGACACCGGGATGGCTGGGACAGACTGTTTCTTGTCCCCATCATCGCTTGGGGACACTGAGCTGGGGGGATGGACCCGTTTCTTGTCCCCCTCATCACCTGGGGACACCAGGTTTTGGGGAGTGGACCCGATTCTTGTCCCTACTGTCACCTGGGGACACGTGGCTGGCGGGCAGAGCCGCTTTGTGTCCCCACTGTCACCTGGGGACACCGAGTTGGGGGCATGGACCCAATCCGTGTCCCCATCATCACCTGGGGACACCAGGATGGGGGGTCGGACCCGCTTCTTGTCCCCATCATCACCTGGGGACACCCGGCCAGGGGGACGGACCCGATCCTTGTCCCCCGCCATCCCCCTGGGGACACCTGGCTGGGGGAACAGATGCCCCCCCCGCTGCCCCACGCCCTTCGAGC
>NW_010392113.1:491-755 GCF_000710305.1 Buceros rhinoceros silvestris | reverse complement strand
CGGGGGCCGGCAGCTCGCGGCGGTCGCCATCAGGGGGGGCAAGCTGGCCACGTTTGTTCTATAGAAGCCGGGATGTGACCGAGCTCGAAGGGGTTTGGCGGAGCTTGGCGCAGGGCGGGTTGGCTGATTCGGGGGGGTTTGTAACCCTTGCCGCCGGGTTTGGGGGCTGGTAGAGCCCGTGGCAGCGGCTGGTGAAGCGGATGACGCGGTTCTTCACCAAACTGGACGCCGATGGCTCCTACCGGGCCCTGCAAGAAGCCTGTG
>NW_010392113.1:0-266 GCF_000710305.1 Buceros rhinoceros silvestris | reverse complement strand
TGGGACTCACACTCCCCTCCCCAGCTGCATCTGGAGATAACTGGGGGACCCCCCACCTCATTCGAGGCCGTTTTGCAGGTCACCATCTCGACCACAGACAGGAGGAACAACAAACTCATCTTCAAGGTGAACCTGGTGGAGATGGAGAGCAAGATCTTAGTGGATTTTCGCCTCTCCAAGGTGAGCAGAGGGGGCTGCGGTGGGGGCACGGGGTGATGCAGAACCATGTAAGATGGGTGCAAGGTGGGTGCAAGACCACGTAAGAA
>NW_010392112.1:337-10610 GCF_000710305.1 Buceros rhinoceros silvestris | reverse complement strand
TGCACTGCTGGTCACAACCCTCTGAGCTCTGACGTTCTGTAGCAGTTAGACAGCCTGCCCTGTATCTGTGGTGCTGTTCTTGGTGCTTCTGAGTTGTTTCTGCCTTGTAAGACCTAAGAGATTCTGCGCTGACACTCCAAAAGCAGACTGCTTAGGGAGTTCCTTCTCAACTACTTGTCCTGCTTCTCTTCCTGTAATTATCCCAATTAAGTTGATTCCGTTCAAAATAAAAATTTGGAAACAGTGGGTTTGGAGAGGGCCCTCTTTCCTTTCCTTTCACAACCTGTCTAAAATGAGTAGTATCACAGGCTTGGCTCACAGCGTGGAAATAGAACTGAGTGCGTTGAGACGAAGGAGGGAGTAGTAGCTTCTGGCCAGGTGGACATGCAGAAATGAATGGGAAGGGGGTGGGAGGCAGGAAAAGAAAAAACTGGAGACTCTGAAACCGTATTACTGCACACTGAGCTACCTCTGAAACCGTGAAAACTTGATGTGCTGACGCTACTTGAGCAATCATGAAATTTGCTGTTGGTTCGATTCTTGGCCTTTTCTTAGTGACTAGCTGCAGTCTTTACCACCACAAGCTGCTTTTGCAGTGCCTATGTAAGTACTATACTTGCTCTCTTCCAGAACAAATCTGTAACTTTTATGACTCTGCTTAAAAAAGCTCTTTTCCTGTGCGTTCACTTACAAGTATTTCTGCTTTCCAGAAAATGTTTGAAGTTTTGTGAATTTAACTGTGCGTTTCTAGAGTACTCCTGGAGGTGCTAAATGCTCTAAATGGACAGAAGGGCTTGTCTGCCTAAGAAAACTAATCCAGGACAAAATGAGGTGTGAATTTTGTCGTGAATGAAGAAATCCTGATTTAGCTCAGTATGTGGAGGCTTTGTTCCACGTTAGTGTAATCCACTTCAAGGTTCAAAACAGCTGCATGCTCTGAACCCAGAACATTGGCAAGGAGTTAATAAGAAGCAAGTCTTTGTGTCAGTGACTTTGTGGTGTTTTCTTGTAATGCAGTGAAAGCGGATTGATTTCAGGCAGCTAATCATTAGGGCAGCCCTCGGATCTGATCCCTGTGCTGAACTGTGGCAACAATATCCAGGAGGAAAAAGAACTGAAATGAATAGACTTGGAGAGAGCTGATAGAGACCTTCAAGTCTGTGACAGCGAGGAGAACTTGTGGCCCATCCATGTGTGCATGGATGCGAACTAGGGCTGTTACGGCATTTTTTTCTAAACGAAATTTATCCAAGTTTGGAGCACGAGGAAGAGCAGCTTGCCTTGTAAATGCTGATATTTGTAATGATTTCTTGTTCCTATTAAATAAACCCACATGATGGAGAACAGTTCTCAGTTACAATGTTAACTGTTTTATGTAAATAGAACTTCCTTGCCTGAAAATACTTGGCTCAGGATCAGAGCGAAGTCCCTCATAACCTGCATCCCTGTGGGCTGGTGCTTTCTTTTCAGTGATGAAAAATATATTACACTCTCCTGAAGTCAGAGTTCACCAATGCCATTTCCTTTGTAGTCCTTGCTGGTTACATGGTCCTTTTTGTTTTAAATTAATAAAATCCTAAATCTGCATTCAAGAATAACAGTTAACAGACCCTTTCAACAGAAATTCAACCTTAAATTGTTTCCATATGGGATCTTTACTTAAAGCTCTGGCAAACTGTGCCCACGCTTTCGTTTCGTTTTGTTTTGTTTTTACTGAGATCCAACTTCTGGGTTTGTCGTTCTCCTAGATCTTAGAGTTTAGAAGTTTTTGCTGCCAGATACAACAAGCATGAGGAGCCATTGTTTAAAGAAACAAAAACTTGAACTATCCATCCAGGAAGGAAAAGCTTGTAGAGATATTAACCCCCGTCTGCCAACTATGCTCAAGAGACAGGCATTTGACCCAGACTATGTTTAAAATTGGAGCATTAGTGTTGAATTAGTTGCGATCTGAAGGAATGCTGAATGTGTCTATCTGAATAAATTCACAGGTCAAAGGAGTGCAGAATGAGTTCAAAACTCACTGGACTTGGAAGCCACCTTCTGAACTCGTTTCTTTGTCACTTGCCTATGTAAGATAATTAGCATCACATACTGTTGCAGATTTGTCTGAAGCAACTGCTTTATTTTGTACCTTGGTCCAGGACTGTTCTGTAGAGAAATTAAGTTTAGGGTTTGGCTTTTAACAAACCCTGTGTGAACCGGTGTCTTATTGAAGGGATCGCAATATAAAGGAATCAAGATTAACTGAGCCAGGATTTTCCTCATTTCTTACACTAGCAGATGTTTGACCTCTGATAAACTTCACACTATTTCCATACAGAACAACAGTGAAAGGGTTTGTTATCTCACTAGCAGTTTTCTGGGCCATCAGTTGCCTAAGTGCTGCCTTTGTGGCACTTGCTTTCTAGGGAGAAAACGCATGGGATCCTACCCAGAATAACTTTTTTCATTCCGTGGATTGGCTGGCAAGACCCTCCAATGCCCTGTTCTCCCCCATGCAGAGCTTGCCTCTCTAGTTGTATATGGATACTGCAAATTAACCAAATGTAGGTACAACAAATGCATCAAAAGAACTTGTTAGCTCAATATCGCAGTTTGCCTTTTGCCTCTTGCAATTTACGGTAGGTTAGAGGTGGTATACTAACGTACACATTGTTTTCATACTGAATGATACAGAAAGAGGAGTCAAACCTCCATGTACATTAGAGTTTTTTTTTTTCTGGCTTCAACTTTATTACCTTCAGAAAGGAAGGAATATTGGTCTCATTTCTTTCTCTCTATGAATAGTCATGGCTTTTTGGGGGATGACTGTGAAATTTGAGTTAGTACTGCTGGATGTTGTGATCCTGCCTTGGAAGTGGAGTAGTCAGGTGCGTGCAGTCGCTCTTGGTTAAGTGACCACTGCAGCTCATTTGGTCTCAAGGCTTCTGAATGCTAAAGTCAAAACCAAATCCTGCGTACCTCTGAAGCTACAGACTTCTAGCACAGTAAAATGGCAAGAAAAATATCTGTCAGAGTAGTCTGCAGGCATGCAAAAAAGGAAGATGTGCTGATAACTTGCTTACGTCTGTCTCCTTTGCTGATCTACTGTGGTCTGTTTCTCAGGCTTTAAAAGAAATCAGTGAAGTTGGGGATCTTTTGCAACTGAAATATTCTCGCCACCGTTTGGTACCTCTCTTGGACCGGCCGTTTGATGAGACAACATATGAAGAAACAGAAGACTGAAGTCCTTCCATGTGCCCTGGTGGGAGGCACACACACTGTGGGACACCCTGTGGCATGCAGGACACAGTGTCCATGAGCACCACACTTAGGACTACTCTGCATAAAAGACATTTCCTCACAATACTGAAGTGGCCACATCAGCTCTGAAAGGCCTTTTGTAATTAGGGAGAGGAGAAAAAAACCCTTCAATTCCTGTGTCTTCAGGGTCTGGCCCTAGAGGTGCTTGGCTTTCTTTTTTCTTGTAGCTATTTTTATTTATTTGTCTTAATGAGTTCACAGCAACCCAAGCTGGCTGTGGCTGTTCAGCTCAGACTTTGTATGCACCATTAGCTTCCCAAATGCTAGCTGAGATGTTGTAAGCATGTGTGATGCTGGCATGGCAGCATTTCCAGTGTCACTGCTTAGGTGTCTGACAGGAGTGAGCTGACCTGTCTGGTTTTGGAGACTTCCTAGAGAAACTGTTGATTGCTGACTTCGACATATTTAACAAGATGGGTAATCAACCAAAGTTTTGTGGGTTGGTTTTTTTTTTTTTTCTTTTGCAGTTACTTGTGTTTAAAACTTGAATTTAGCCTTTTTAAAATAAATGTGTTGTTGACATGTCACTGACAGGACCATTGTTCCCAAACATTATTTAGTTTTGTAAGCCACAGGCAGAAGGACTTCTGGGACTCCAGTTTCTTTTCCTTCCCAGTATGATTAACAGATTGTCTCCTGGTTTTGACACTAATTATTCTCTTGATATAGGGTAAGTGATGGAGAGGGGTTGTGATTTGTTTGGTTTTTTTTTTTTAAATGGGCTGTGTTTTGTCTTCCTTGTGGCATAGATCCATTTAAAAAAAAAAAAAAGGTTGTTTTAGTGTGTGTTGCTCTCTCACCTTCAGGTTAATTTCTCTTGCTTTAGAATTATCATTAAACAAGTCACTTGTAGGGTTCTCCTGGGATTAAGTAAACCACAGCAAGCCATGTCCTTCTCGTTAAGACCAGAACCCCTCAATAAGCAGGCCTGTACTATCAGGACTGACTATTGGAAGAACCACTTACTCCATGCAGGTCTGAGAAAGACCGATTACTCCTCCTTCCCGCACTAATTCACTGTTTCTTGTCATACATGAGATGTTCTTCATTGGCCTTGTTGTGCAAAGCTTTTATGCAGAGCATAGACAGCTTGGATCTGGTATCATACGCTCCATTTCAGCTAACACCAAGTCTGCCTTGGCAGCTGCGTGTCTGTGTAGGCTTTCCCTGAAGGGAGAATGTCCTCACAACTGCAGTGAGTTTACTTCTCTAAGAGATCTTTATTCTTTTGCATTTCTGTTACTGTGAGTTCAACTTTATGTTCAGTGATCCAGTTGCTATTTGGAATTTTATTTGCGAGTTCCAAACTGTCTTACTCTGGTCAAAGTTTAAAATAGACACCTTTGCTATAGAACACCTTAGAGATGGTCTGCTGCTTACTCACTGCATCTTGAATTCTTTCGGTGAACAGAATGGATTATTGAAGAGGCACCGAAAATTTTTAACAGGAGTCAGCTGCAGTACAGTTTGTTTCTGTATTTTATACCTTGGACATGTAGAGTGAGGTTTTTTAAAGCAGAGTGCAGCTCTTAAGTTCACTCTGCAACCAACGGGGAAGGAGCACTTTGGTCACTCAAACCAAGCGGTTCTGCAAATACATGTGGTGATTTAAAGCAGAATTAGCTTATGTTTTATAGAATATCTATCTTCATGCATTTATAGATCTTGTTCCATTTTTATGTAATGGAACTTGAAAACACTGATCACATTTCAGAAAATTAGTTAGATGAGAAGCACTAAAATTTACTGTTTCAAAATCGGTCCAGATAACTGTTTCTGTCATAGTCCACTAATGTCGATTTGCTCACCAAATGAGCAAAATGTGACTTTGCACTCTTTGCAGAGTGTGTGCACAGTCCAAGAAGTCTGTAGCCTGTACGTGCAACTCTGACAGCTATGGAGTATCTCATTTGGTCAGCCATGGAGTGAGGAAACTGCAATTACACGAGCTTACTTTCTTGCCTGCGTTCTGCCCAGGACTAACTCTAACATTCCAGCAAATGACCTGCTTTCTGAATTCAAGCAGCTTTACCTCAGAGAATTATTGCCTTTTTTTTTTTTTTTTTTTTTTTTTTTTTTTTTTTTTTTTTTTTTTTTTTTTTTTTTTTTTTTTTTTCCAATTTTGTATTCTTGTAGGAAACAAGCGGTGGTTAGTGCAGGAAGCCCTGACTCCAGCCCAGGTCTTGTTGACTTGATCGTGGCTGGTTTAAGATAAGACAAAACTGACCAGCTTGAAGGCATAGGCATGGGTCAGTAGGGAGATGTTTTGAGCATTCCCAGATGTGCAGTGTGCTTGTGTCTGCTGTGTAGTGTCAGTTTGAAAACTGTGATTTCTTAAGTTAGAAGTGGTTTACCATAGATTCTACAGGTCTTGAGTCTTAATCTTGCCTCTGGGATTCAGTTTCAGAGCAGCTTATCTTCAGAAAAGGAGAGAAACATCTGGATAAATCTCAATAATTCAGGTAACTCCTGTGTAACGCTTCTGAAATTGTCAGTGTTTGAAAAGTACTGGTCCCCATTTGGATTCCAGTTGTACTTGTTGAGGAAATTGTATTCATGCTAAATTTCTGCCATTTAGTTTCTTTCTGCTATGTCATGCTGTCAGCATATGATTTTGAATTCTGGGTTGCAAAGACATTTCAGACATCCTTCAGGCAGTTAGTAGCGATTACAAACTGCTTGGTTACATTTCAGCCCTGACATATCCTTTTTGGGAAGCCACACACCACCACTGCACCACCACCCCCGCCCCGGGAGGCTTTTTATTCAAGGGAACCTGTTTTGCCGAAGTCTGGTACCTGATGAAATCGCTTCTGAATAAATAAGAAGTTACAAGTCCAAGATTTTGCGCTATTAAGTCAGTATTTCACTGAGCCAGGAAAATCTTTTCACATCTACTAAAAAAACCTCCGCTCCCACAGCTGAAGGAGCAGACCAGTATTAGTTTGTACTCGGCAAACTACAGCACGTGTGATGTATGTATAGGATGGATTGATGGATTGCTGCTGCAATATTTATATACTGGCCAGAAATATGTTTCCTTTTTGTCATGGCAGAAGAAATGAACAAAAGAACCAACCTTGAGAGATCACAAAGGAAGAAAAGCTGCTTAAGAAATAGACTTCAGTCCCTGCCAACTCTTCGGAGACATTCTAATTGAAAATAACTTCTGGTATTTCTTAAGAGATGCAACATTCAAAAGAAAATGAAGGCTGCCTTTGAACAAAGGATTTTGCCTTGTACTGTACGTTGGCTAAACTTAGTCATTAATACACAGCAGTTACCTTACCAGTACCTCTCTCAAGAAATTAGCAAGCAAGATTTTGCCTCTGCTGAGAGAAGAGTTTAGAACCATTACAGTTTTCAAGGCTGATGGCCATAGTCTTTTAGGAAAATTGAGAAGCTCCTATTACCGAGCATCAATGAAGAGTGAGAGACCTCCTTCGTGTTAGAAACTGGTCTTCCCAAGCAGACCTTTGTCTTAAGGAGCCCGATTCATAATTGTTTTTTACGTTTGGCAGAGAAGTAACCAAGGTTTTTTGTGTCAGAATATTCAGCACCTTTTTTTTTTTTACACAAGACACAAACTTTTGTAGAGTGTGTATATGGTACATTTAACTCTTTGTTTAATTTCTGTATTTTTTCCCCTCTAAGTAAAATCCTGCTCTGGTTCTTGGGATACTGGTGTAGCATGCGTTCTTTAGGCAAAGGCTCAGGAGTGATTGACCAAACATCTTCCTGTGATCAAGTTGTTCAGTCAAGTAATTGCATCATCCATCCTCTTCTTGCTGTTTCCTTTAAGAGTGCAGAAGTGGTACCCCCTGTCAGAGCTGCACCTTCACACAGCGCAGCAAAGGGAAATGTGCCCGTGAAATCAAGTGACCCAGCCCTGTGCTGTGTGGGCGAAGGACCGATACAGCAGAGGTGGAGAAAAGGAGTAGTCAGTCATCAGGGATCTTTCATGTGTACTTGAACAAGCATCCCCAAGACAGGAATGCAACTCTCAGTGCCCGAGAGGAGACGCCTAAAACTTTTCCATACCAAGTAAATACTACTTCTCCTTCTGTGCAAATTTTAATGTCTTTACCTCTGGAAAGTATTTGGCTTACAGCTCTTTGTTCATGCAGAAGCCCTGTTATCCATCCAGGCAGATCACGGGAAAGGTTGGAGGAAAGCTGTGAGCATGAGCTCTCCAGTTCATCTAAGAGAACACCTTGCAGCGTTGGATCTGGAGCGCTGTGCCGTGAGCTTCCTTGCTGCATCACAGAGAAGGGAACTCGTGGAGATTTATCCCAACATACAATGCTCAGTCAACATTTATTCAGTTTATATGTACGGTTTATATTTTTTCCTCACAGTTTATACTCAGCCTGTGAAAGTGTCAGGTGTCCTTGGATCTGTGTGGGTGGCACCTTCAGCACAGAGATATGAAGTACCTGCAGTCTGTTCTGTTTTAGCCCTAGCGAAGCACTGAGCTGTCTGAGAATACCTAGTGTGACCCCTCCACAGGTGCATCGCTAGGTTTGGAGCTGGACCTGGTACCCGAGTGCTGTTGGACCACTATTTGGGAAAAGCATCAGTCATTTGACCTGTGTAATTGAATACGGTTTTGAAAGAAAGAAAGAAGAAGAAAACCCCACCCACCAACAACCACAACGTAGGTGTCCTGTCTCCCTGTAAACATCCCCAGCTTTGCAGCTGTTCACCTCTTCAGGGGTTTGGATGTGAAGCTAGAGCACAACCGTGAAGAGTTTGTGTGAAGTATTGTGCTTTATCTTCCACCAAAAAGAGAAGTGTTTGGTGCGGACATGGGAGCTGTTGTGTTTACGACAAAGGGTCCCCAGAAGGGTCTGGGTGAAGGAGATGATGACTGCGGTGTGTGTTGAAGGCCTTAAACTGTGACTCGTGGCACGAAGAGTCTCTTCTTTCAATGACAAATTGAAATGAAAACTGACCTTGAAGAATGCAGTGGTTTTTAACCCATGGAATGATACTCTGCTCTTAGTTAAGCAGTGTGTACTGCTGTTTTCCTGGGAGGGAGGGAGGGAAGGCTTCCTCTCAGTTTTTCTTTGATCCTGGCTAGCAGCTGTTTAAGGAGTAAAAGAAGTGTGTCTATGTGAAGGCCAAAAATTGTGCAGTTCCCTACACTGATGTTCCTGTGTAGCAATCACCAGTAACTTGTTTGCGGTCTGCTGAAAGCAGAATTCTTGAGCGGGTCGGGGACTTCAGAAGCAGTGGCAGCTAGCAAATCGATTTCCTCAACAGGAGGTGAACAGGTCTCACTCAAATATGCCAAGGCGTGGTGCCATTCCAAACATACCCATGGCAAAGTGAAACATGCATTAAACCCTCTGAACAGTGTAAAGCTTTTTTTTTTTTTTTTTGGCTGAAACTCATCCTGTTCAGATGGTATTTCTGTGTCCCCTGATGGTATGTTAAGCTAAATGCATCTCCAGCCTTCCAATATGGTATTAACTTCAGACCAGTGTGAGGGAGATTAGAGGAATGTTGGAGCCTGAGGCTTTAGGCTAGCAGCCCCAAAGCCAATGAGGACCCACGTTTCCACAAACCCGGAGGAGAATTACCAAGTCACAGCACTTCATCTTAAATTGCACTGTATTCTTATGCCTCTGTGTTGCTATAATGTACATATATATTAGATTTTTTTGTAGATAAGACATTTTAGATAAATTTTTTAAATGGGCTCCCCCAAAAGTATTTTATGCCAGATGTCTAATTTTTTTTACACTCAGGATTAACATGAAGTTGAATGCTCTGTGGGAAGAGAAAAGATAAATGGGTGGTACATTGGCTTTAAAAAGGTAACATTGCATGTTTAAAAAAAAAAAAAGAAAAAATTGCTTGGGAAAAAATCCATTCAAATATATTCTATGTTCTGCATAATAAAGACTTTTAAAAACCAGTTATATTGTGATTCCTTTTCTTCATGCTAATGAGGCTTTTCCCCTGTTAGGGGTACCAAACCCTCTTCCACTTCCTTCCCAAAACACCACACCAGCCCAGCTCAGGAGTTTCATCCTGAAGTGGGTGGGTAAAACCACAGCCTGTTTGAGCGCTCAGGCAGGTCCGTGTCCCGCTGCAGCCTTGGACTCCGGAGCCAGGAGACCTTGCAGGTGATACGGGTGCTTAGCTGTTTCTTACCCGCCTCGGGCCCATCATGCAGCAAGAGCCCTGATGCACAGAGACTGGTCTGCAGAGGTTACTGCCGTTCCTGACCTGCAGCACTGCCGCAAGTGCCCGCTGTAGCTCTGCGCTAGCCACGTGCAGCTGGCTGCCCTGGCACGTCAGGCTGCTGCCCTGGCACCCAGTGCCCCTGCGCCGGTAGAGCGTCAGGCTGCTCTCAGCTGTCATGCTCCTAATGAGAGGTTTGAAAAGGCTTCTTGATCCACCTCGCATGGGATTCTTGACCTCACATCTGTCTTGCAGTCTATGCCTTCTTTTAAACATTTCCTTCCATTAATCTCAGCCCCAAGTTTCCGTAAACCAGATGTCAGTATTTGAAAAGGAGGTGCAGGTCCTATTTTTAACTGCGAGTGCACAGACGGGCCCAGTTGACTTGCAGGATTGTGCTAAGGCTGCTGTAGAAATGTTGGACTGTTTTTCCCCGCTGTCCTTTCCTGAGATCTGTGCCAGCACTGGCACTTTTCTTCAGTGGGCTGCAAAACCTCCTTCCAGGTTCCTTCCTTAATAATTCCTTTATAATCATTTCCCTAATAATTACCTTCACAGGCTGATTAATTCCAGTGGAGATCCTGGAAAAGATGCTCTCTAGACTCCCAGTAAACAGTCTTACCATATTTGTAACAGGCTTTGGGAGCTAGAAAAGATGCTGCTGGTACAGGAGAGGGTAATCAAAGAATGAAGACTTGTTTTGAGTGATGGAACCTTCCTCCCGCAGCTCGGGAACAGCCGCAGCTTTCACTGGGGAGCACAGAGCCCTATTTCT
>NW_010392112.1:0-256 GCF_000710305.1 Buceros rhinoceros silvestris | reverse complement strand
CTCCCCCCCCCCCCTGGGAACCAGCCGCAGCTTTCACTGGGGAGCACAGAGCCCTATTTCTGCCTGCCACGGCCTGGCCCAGCTGGGGGGAGGTGGCCTCATACCCGCTCTCCACCGGAGCGGTCCCAGCCCCCGGCACCGCGGCCCGCGGCCCCGCTCCCAAAAGGAAAGGGGGCGGCTTCGGCGGGTGAAATCCGGCTCCGCACACGAGAGCTGCTCTCCCCGGGGGCCAGGCGGGAGGCTTTGAACCCTCGGT
>NW_010392111.1:6767-7019 GCF_000710305.1 Buceros rhinoceros silvestris | reverse complement strand
ATATTTTTTTCTGTGTCAGCTGTTCCGTTCCGTTTGCTCTCTCTGTTTAAGTGAAACATCGGTTAGAGATTATCTGACTGTGTTTCTCTGCAGAGTTTACTCCGATGTTCTGACATACGGTGTCAAAGAGAACTGCATTTGTAGAGCCATTTATGGTGGATTTGATCGCTATTAATTTTTTCAAAATGCACAAAGTGAGAACTTTCAGTGTTTCTGACGACGATCATCACCAGTGTAAAAGACAGAGGCTGG
>NW_010392111.1:2372-6626 GCF_000710305.1 Buceros rhinoceros silvestris | reverse complement strand
AAACCCGACAGAGGCTAGCTTAAGTAGATTTTCCTTCAAGGTTATGAGGAAGTAGTTAGATTTTAAAATGGAAGTGCTCCCTTCACCCATTACTCTTGAATACATCATGCTCAAAGTACAGAGCGTTTGTACTTGGAGGAAAGCAAGAGAAAACTCTGTGACCTCCTACTTGACAGCACCTACTTTATCTGAAAGAATTGTCTTTAGTTCAGTGGCTGTTGAAATGTCTGGTGGTTCACAGCTGCACTGTTTTTAATTCTTGGGGTGATAGGCAACTCTATATAATAGACATCTTGTAATGTTCTTAAGGGTGTGGTGGCAAAGAGCAGGGCATTATTATTGAACCTGATGGTGGTTAAAACATCTCTAAATGTATCTTCTTTAACACAGAAAACAGTGACACCTGGACGAGCACTCCACTCTGTAGAAAGGCTGTTGATTTTCTGGGGAATGCCTTTTTTAATTTCAAAAGAGAAGGGCAGTAGCCCATATCATAATCTCTAATAATCATTTAACTATGAAATAACAAAAAATTCCCGTATTTAATGAAAATTAGTTTCTGAAGAGGTAGTATGTTTGTGGTTACTCACAGGTGCTTCTGTTAGCCCATACCTATTTGTGTTTCTGCACAGGCCGACTGGTAGCAATTACATTCTGGCTTTTGTGAAGTAATTGCGGCCATCTCAGTCCAGTTCTTGGTAGACCGGTGGATGGATCGTAATTAAATGTAAGCAATTATCATTTCTCTTGGCAAAAATAGCAGGCATCAAAAAACGAACAGCAGGTTGTTTATGTGTGTTAAAAAGTTAACAGATGTTGACTGCAGTAACCCCTAAGCTGAGGTGCTTTGTTTGGAGAATATAAACCACTTTAACTGGTATGATACAATGAAGGGCATTGACAGAGCGCTGTGAAGGAGTGATCTAACTTCTAGTGCATGTGATACTCACAAGGGAACATCCAGAGAAATAAAATTGCTTTTCACTTATTTGTAGGCCAAACACACAATTATTTTGCGGGGGCATAGATTACAAAAGTTATTAGTATTTAAAATGCCTTCATGTATACAAAATGCCTTCGTGTATATACAAATGTATCCCTCTTAGTCAAGCACATACCTGTAAGATCCACAAGGTGGTCCTCAACGTTAAGCAAAACAGAAAAGAAAAGCAACCTCCAGATAATTCTTGGTAATTGTGTCCAGAACATGTTGTGTGCTTCCTTCTTGGAGAATTGGGAGTAGCTTAAATATAAGAATTATGAGGAACTTGCTTCAGAGTTAATTATGGAGTACTTTTGTTCCTTTAATACAGTAAGAACACGTCATCATACACTTGACTTAAATAGGCTGTTCTGTTTTAGAAAACTTCAGCTAATCATGTGCCAGTTTAGGGTGTAGTCAGTTGACTACTTGCTATTTTTGTCTTTCCAAAATGATGTCACATTAACTTTGAAGATACTAATGTATTTTATATGAGTTTGCAATACAGAGCATCTATTTTTACACTGCAGAAACTCAAATTATTATGAATTTTTTAAGGATACTTAAGAGGAGAAATGAGCAAACTTGTCCTCTGCAGTTCAGCTTAAGAAAAAAAAAATCCTGTAAAAGGAATTTTGACCAGCATAAGCAAAAAGGTATCTGCAGTCTTTGAAATACTGAGTGTATAAAGGTCAATTAAATCAAATGGAAAGATATAATTTACCAGTAAGTTTTCTCTTTTATAATGTATTCCTCTCATGTTCTGGATGCTATTCTTAAAACGTGCTAAATAAATGGAATTAGATTTAAGACATTAGTCTCCTTTGCTTGCTCAAGAATCTTAAGTGTGTAGTTACATAATGACCTTTTTGTACAAAATTACATCATTTGTGTATAATTGTCTGAATAACAGGGAGATCCCTCCTTTCCCTCAAGAAGTGTCTTAAGTCCATTGTGGGAAGAGAGGTCACCTGCTGCAAGTTACTTTCTGTTAGCTTTTCCCCAAGAAGTAGCTACCTTATAGTAATATTTGAAGAATATTCTTCACCTTTTACCTTG
Source organism: Buceros rhinoceros silvestris (assembly GCF_000710305.1). Taxonomy (NCBI): domain Eukaryota; kingdom Metazoa; phylum Chordata; class Aves; order Bucerotiformes; family Bucerotidae; genus Buceros; species Buceros rhinoceros. The sequence goes on along the minus strand of NW_010392111.1, from coordinate 4,585 downwards.
CTTAAAGTACAGCTGATTTTTCAGGAACTTACTGTTGCTTTGGATGCCCTCGTTAATGGAAGTAATTGGTGGAGGGAGAAAAGGAAAACGGAGATATATGAAATATGCAAGTATTTTGTAAATACGAAGAAGGTGACCTTCAGCTGGGCCGAAGTCTATTTTAATTCTTGCTGTTCTTTAATGTGCCTGTACATGAAGAAATTTACCTCAGGCTTTTCCAGGTTAAGGGCCTGTTTAAAAGCAAAACAAAACAACCTGGAAAACTGCCCTGGTTTCAGCTTCATAGTACTTAGCTGACAGCTTTGTCCTAATATAAGCTGGTGCACTGATAAAACTAAGAATACCTGTGATGGTAGTCAGGGTATGAAGAAGGATGATCATACTGCCCTCAGTGCACAAATTAAATGATATGTATAATTTTTTTTTTTAACTGTGGAGATTGTTGTTGGAATGAAGCACATGAGATTCACTCTTGGTTTTGTTATTTTTTTTTCTGTGTTAATACCCTGCATGTGTAAATGAAATGTGATTGTCAGTAGGTGTATGGAAAACAGTGGCTGACTTGGTATGAGCCTTTGAAACGTGGTGCAGCACTTTAGAAATTTGTCCCCTTCCTGCCCTGAGAAACAACACTCATTCCTTCCCACCCCCAATCCCCAGAACACTTAGATGAAAATATCCACCCGTGTACAAATCTATACATTCTTAACTACTCTGCGTAAAGAATATTGATGGGTTATTTCATTTGTAGAATTACAAAAGCAAGAGTGAATGAACCACAGATGTGAAGTTGAACTGAAATGCTTTTGTATGCATTGAAATACACACATAATAGAACACAAAAGATCTTCTCAAAGGTGGAAAAGAGCAGAGGCTATGTTGGAAAAGTACCAAGTATTCTAATGGTTAGGGAGGAATCTGGAGATAAAGAGCCAAAAACAAATTCTGCAGTGTGTGTAGAGACAAGTGTTGGCTTTCAAATGGGAGTGATTGTTTTCCAGAGTTAAGGAGAGCTGGCAGCTGTGTTCATTATCTGGACCTGACTGGATATGTTCAGTACACAGCAGAATAAAAACAGACAAGCTAGATTTAACTAGTACAGGTTAAGATTTAATAGGAAACAGTAAGTTGCTAGGTGATAATTACAAAGGAATAGCATAGGGTCTAATAATGCTTACACATTGCTACCCGTTAAAATATTTTTAAGAGCTTTTCCTTATTCTTCTTGCTTTTCCTGCTCCCAGAGGAACTTTCAAAATTTGTGATTATTTTAGCTGTATGGTCTGATCCTGGAAGTCATCTATACTGCTTACATAGTAGTAAATGTTAACAGACTATAAACATGCAGTTCAGAGTGGGGAGCCTAGTTTTGCCCCAAAACTTGTGCATAAATGTCAGCAATCTGTTGCTCAATTAATTGCTTGTATGAAATATTTGCTTGTCAGAAATATTAAATGAATTCAGTGTGGTTTGTGTAAACATATAAGCTGCCTTTTTAAGCAGCATTTTACGATGCTGTACACCTGTGATGTCCTTGCTTTTCCACATTGTGTGTAGGTCTACATATATTTATCACTTTTTTTCTAAGAGCTTGAATTGTCCCATTAAGAAGTATATTCCTATGACTGAATTCTCGACAAATAGCAAAATCAGAGATTTAATTTTGTGTGGAACCCATTCAGTCCACAAGGCGAGTGCTATTTTCGGAGAAGAGTGCCTGACTCAATGTCAAGCAATATAATTGGCCATCACCTTATTTTCCAAACACCACAGATTTATGATTTTCTCAGGCTAAATAAACTGTTAGTTGTTTGCAATAGTCTTCTGTGCCTGTTAAAGATTTTACTTGAAATGTTGTAAAATTTTGTGAAATGAAAAGAATAATGAACCATTGTATTAACTTCATAGCATCAGGTAAGTGGTCAGAACCGTATCTGTTTAATGTGATTTTTAAGTATATCCTTAGAAACGATTCAATGGATAAACTATTCACTTTTGCACACGGTAGTATGTTCAAAAACAAAGCAAGTTAGGGCAGGTTCCTGCAGTCTGGTGTAAGTAAACTTCATTTGAATTGGTAAGAATTGTGATGTAAATAACAACAGTAGTGGCCTGCTACGCCTTTGTACACGGGTCACGTTTTCTAAAGGTAAACTTGTTCTCTGTAGAAATAAGTCATAAACCGGGAATCACTTTGTCTCCTTCTCGCCCCC
>NW_010392111.1:0-2301 GCF_000710305.1 Buceros rhinoceros silvestris | reverse complement strand
TCGTGTCCTGCTCGCCCCCCCCCTCCCCCACCTGCCCATCTAGATTCAATCAATCAATTTCTTTTACCTTCCCATAAACAGATGTTTAGCTAGTAAAAACAGGAGTTCTGCACAGAACATCTTTTGGGTGAAATAATTTAGACAAATGCAGGCCACCCCCACCTCCCAAAAACTTTTATCTTCTTCATTCTTTGTTTACATTAACAGTGGGAAAAGTTAATGGTTTTCAGTAACCAATACAAGTATTTGTGATAGGCATGTTACATGAGTCATTTTTTTCTTAAATTAAATGACACTTTTTGCCAGTCCTAAATTGATTGGATCTACTGCTGCGTCCTCTTTCTTCCGTAAAGAATTATCATATTTTTAACTAATTTATTTTTGTCATGTTTGAGACAATACAGAGCTGTTTAAAAACATTCTTTTCTTAACTAAGACTTTGACTTCAGCTTTAAAAAATTTGAGAGATTTTTATCTACACCCCCTACCCTCCATTTGCTCTTTACTTGCCAGAGCCTTCCTGACACTATTTTTGTCTTTGTCTGAGTCATACTTCAGTTTATTCCATGTGTTCTGCTTTAGTTTAGACGAAGTTATGCATTTAAAATAAACCCATTAATAGAACTCCACAGAAAACTTGTAGTTGTACTGTTTGCTGTCTTAAGTATTCTCTCTTAATTATCCTCCAACATGACGGCTGTTAGGGGTCAAGTGAGACTGTTCCTACCCTTTGCCAGTGTGATGGTAAATTCCTGCATTCTGACTCTCTGCCTTCCTGGCATCGGTGCGTGATGACTGGAGGAACCTGTAAGGCAGGAGAGGGAGCAGCCTTCTTCCAAATACACGTGTATTTTCTGATCATAACCAAACAGTTTACAAGTTCTAGGAAGCATAATTAAATCATTAGCTGGAGAAAGACCAAGTGAATAATGAAATCAATGACTGCTGGTTATATGCCTTAATCACTCCTATCTATTCCAGTTAATATGGTGGGAAGGGGACTTAAGAAAATCTAATTGAGTATTTATGCATAAATTGTATGATAATGGACTGAAGAATCTCACTTTAAACTTGAACTAACTTCACCAAAACTGTAGATGACTGTCCTGATTTAATGGGTGGAAATTGCCTGATGCTGGTTAGCTAGACACACGCTCTCTTAGCCCTGCCCAGAGGGGACTGTCTGTCCCTCTCATCCATCACGAAGCAGTCTCCTGCTCCTGAACTGTGCAGTGTGCTGGCTTTCTAGAAAAGCAGCTTTGTTCTGTGTCCCGAAGGCATAGATGTGTATGATCTCAGCACAGATCGTCTGTGGACTGTTGCACAGATAAGCAGAACTCGCTCTTCTGACACTGTAACACCACCCGAGTTAAAGAAGTAACGCGCAGTAACTATAACCGAGTCTTCAGGTGAATCAGCCTTAAGGAAGAGTTGCCAACTGACTCCCAAACTGCACAGCTACTTCCCAGACAGTGGAGAAGTCTTGGATGTCTTAGTGAGTGGTATAAATTGTGGCGTGGAAGACACTAGCTGCAAGTGTTGCAGCCCGGCGTATGTGTTTTGAAAGCCAACATGAATAGAAACGTACAGTTTAAAGGAACAGAGATCTGCTTTTTACTGACTAAGAATTAGAACAGGTGACTCCATGGCTGTTACTGGGAAATTAACCTAGCATCTTTCTGCTGGGGGTTGTCCTTTATGATTATATCTAGGATTTGAACTAGAGTTCAATTTAACTCCTTTTTAAATTTTGTAAACTATCAGTATAAAGATTTGACCTGGGAATTCTGAGCAGTTTCCTTTCTTCACCCGAGGACCATAATGAAAAAAACAAATGTTCCTTCTTGGTTGTTACAGATTAACAAGTGTCCGGGAGGGCGATGAAATTGCCCACTTCCAAAAGTCATCAGTGTTACCGAGTGACTCGACACCGGCACGCAGGGGTTAATTTGCCATAAAATGTCATGGGTTTTAAGTGCATGAACTATTCTTTCCCTTTTGCAAAGGTTTGGACTGGAAAGGGGCGGGGGCAGGGAGAGAATGAAGCCTTTGTCTTTTACAAATCGCTGACCTGAGTTTCCTGTCTTGTTTCAGTGCTTCCTCGGTCCCGCCGGCAGCGTGGGCCGGCGGCTCCGCTGCAGCGGTGGGTACCTGCCTGCCTGAACAGAGGGCGGTGGGAGCGCTCCACGCAGCACGGGCAGCTCAGCTGTGAGGGTGACTCTACCGGCCAGGCACATTCACGCTGATCCTGCGATTCCCACACGCCTTCCGGTTCCAGGCAGCCCGCACCCTCCCCTGCCA
>NW_010392110.1:1200-1572 GCF_000710305.1 Buceros rhinoceros silvestris | reverse complement strand
CTCCCAGGGTCACCCTGTCTCCCCATGACCCCACCCCACTCTTGGGGCCCCTCTCATGACACCCACGTGTCACTTCCCTTGTCACTATGTTCCCACCATGGCTATGAGCCACATGGGGACACCTGGGGTCTGTCCACCCTGTCACCCTGTCCCCATGGCCGAGGGGTCCCAGGCCAGGTCTGGGCCACCCTGTGCTGGTCACACACAGTGTCCCTGCACCAGGCTGATGGCAGGGGACAACCAGCCCTGGGAGGGACCACACTGAGTCCGGAGGAGCTGCAGCCTTGGCTTTGGGCTCAAATCCAGCACTTCTGGCTTCCTCACCCTGAGATGGGCCACTGTGTCCTGCAGGGCTGCGAGCCGGGCGTGCGG
>NW_010392110.1:553-1034 GCF_000710305.1 Buceros rhinoceros silvestris | reverse complement strand
CCCCTCCTGTCCCCAGGAGCCAGGGAAGGGAACCTCTCCAGCAGCAGCACCACGGCCAGGCCAGGTCCCCCCCGGCACCGTGGCGATGCCAGCTGGAAACTCCCCTCCGTAGGAGCTGGAGCAGTGCGTGGTGAGGAACCGGTGAGGAACCCCGCGGATGGTGGGGACAGGGCAGGGATGCACCGGGAACCCCAGCACCGCCATCGGGGCTCCCATGTGGCCCCACTGAGCCGGGCATGGAGGTGTGGAACCCGGCGTGCTGGGTCTGACCCCGGCACCGTGGCGATGCCAGCTGGAAACTCCCCTCCGTAGGAGCTGGAGCAGTGCGTGGTGAGGAACCGGTGAGGAACCCCGCGGATGGTGGGGACAGGGCAGGGATGCACCGGGAACCCCAGCACCGCCATCGGGGCTCCCATGTGGCCCCACTGAGCCGGGCATGGAGGTGTGGAACCCGGCGTGCTGGGTCTGACACAGCGCGGCT
>NW_010392110.1:0-402 GCF_000710305.1 Buceros rhinoceros silvestris | reverse complement strand
TCCCGGTGCGGCTCCTGGGCTGCTGCTGGGCAGCATGTCCCCAGCCGCAGCCCTCCCTGTGTCCCCAGCCCTGTGGCCCCTCACCTTTGGGTGCTGCACTGCCCAAGGTGGGAACCAGTGGCACACTACCTCCAGCACAGCCGCCTCCTTGTTCCCTGTGGCAAGATGGATGGACAGACAGAGCTTGGCCAGCTGCGTCAAAAGAGACTTTCCGTTCTAACACCATCCTCCTGCTCGTGGCAGGGCCTGGGGGGCCATGGGTGGTCCAGCAGCATCCCAGCACATGCCCGTGGTCCAGCACCGGCACCAGTGTGGGCCGGTGACAACGAGAAGTGCTCGGCTGCTGAGGACAATGCGCTCCCTGTTCGGCACGGACAGTGAGGTGAGGGCCTCGCGCAGGCT
>NW_010392109.1:0-1008 GCF_000710305.1 Buceros rhinoceros silvestris | reverse complement strand
GGGCGGGTCGCGCTGGGGTGTAGCGCTGCGTGTGCCTGGAGGGGGTCGCCTCCCGCCTTGCACACACATGCACACACACACACACGTGTGAAAATCTGCGCTTGCTGGGGGCAGTTTTTCACGTGATGCAGGGGTGTGTGTGCTGTGGTTGTGTCTTACAACGAAATCTTTACAACTAGGGTTCTTCGCCTCTTTTGTTTTCTGGTGTTTAAGAGCTAGTTGCACATGGGTGACTTAACTGCCTAGGATCTACCAGGGGCTCCGTTTTCAAAGTGTGCGACTGATAATCTTTGATTAAGTCCGTCGTTTAAGCAAGCATCTTCTAGACACGCTATTTTGGGTTTGGTTTTTTTTTTTTTGGTCACCGTTTATAAACGACCGTTTATTTTCTGTGTCAGAGGGGGGTCTAATGCGTAGGAATATGTGGTTTTAACCTGAAACATACTTTTTTCCAGCTTCCTCGTTATTCTGGGGATGTTATCCTGGGGGAGGGGTTTAAAGATGCACAAATAAATAGGAATAGTTTTCGCAGGTTTTAAAACTTAATTTCTTCGTATCTTCACTTGTATGTACAGATTTATCTTTCCTTTGAAGGCACATTCTTCATTAAAGGAACAAACCGCTTAACCTGGGTTCTGTTTACCCTTGAAGCGGGTTTCTGTGGTAGTACATAACTGTAAAATATTTGAAGTTGATTATTCCCCCTAATTGTGTTCATCCCATCTTTTTCATTTGGCTTTGCTTACTGACTTGTAAGGTACCTTTTCTCCCATTGGGATTTAGTTTATTTTTGTTAGATACCTTTATGTGTTTGTTTACATCTAATAGGGATGTTTCTCCCTTTTTTTTCCTTCCTAGGTGTTGGTGACTTCAAAGTCGTTTAGGGGTTTAGTTCTGAGGAAGTAGAGACACGAGGATTTTGTCTATTTTACATAGAAAGCGACAGCTCTTTTTCCGTCTTCCCATCGCTCCTTCCCCATAGGGGAGGACAATTTGGGAATTATTTTA
>NW_010392108.1:2908-12668 GCF_000710305.1 Buceros rhinoceros silvestris | reverse complement strand
TTTCTTGGGCTGCTTCTGAGGATTAGCGGAGAAGAAAAGCTGGCTGAGGAAAAGGGAGAGACAAACAACAGCAAAGCCTCACTTAGCACTTAAACCCAGGCGCATTCCTGGCCAAGGCAGCGACCTCGCTGCCCTGGTCCGCTCCGGCACAGGGGTGGGAAGAGCCAGCAGGAGATGCCAGCACCACGGGAACCACCTAGTCCCTGCCAACGTGGAGGGGAGTTAATGAAACTAATTAACGTCCAACAAAGTGTCCGTGCCCCCCAAAAGCACTCTCACAGCCAGAACGACACCCTGAGAAGAGGTGCAGCAGGGGCTGCACATGCTCCTCCACCACCTCCTGAAGGTCTCCACACACCTCCATGCTAAGCAGCAGAAAAGGAGAAAAAAAGAAGCAGAAATCATCCCAGAGGAGGACGGTTCCTCAGGCAGCTGCAGCTGGCTATGACCACCTCGCTGAGATGGATCGAGGACTGTGGCCTGATGCAACCCCCCGCAGTGGTGGTGCAGGAGGGCAGGGTGACAATTGTAGAATAGAATCACAGACTGGTTTGGGTGGGAAGGGACCTTCCAAGGTCATCCAGTTCAACCCACCTGCAGGCACATCTGCACCCAGAGCAGGGGGCTCAGAGCCCCAAGGACCAACCTGACCTGGGATGGTGCCAGAGATGGGGCTGCTCCCACCTTTCTGGACAACCTGGGCCAGGGGCTCACCATCCTCAGTGTAAAAAACGTCTTCCTCACCTCTAGTCTGAATCATCTCCCTCTGGTCCCAGACCTCAGAAATCAGATCTCTGAGGACCTGCAAGGGTGGCAGAAAATCCCCAGCCACAGCAATCTCTCATTAGCACTGATGCACTCCTCCTTCCACCAGAAACCGGAACCCCAACTGCCCACACTTACAGGTGCCTTATTTACAAATTTTTCCAGTCATCACTTCACACACATGTACGGATCACTTATTTTGTCGGAGCAGGGTCTATCACCACACACGGCTGGTGAACAGGTCCTGCAGGTCTTTCCGTTCGAGCCAAAGCAACCACAGCTTAAAATCCCCGTGGTCCATGGGGCTAGCATGGGGCTCGCAGCCAGCATCGCCGATGGCCATGCTTGCACAAAGAGTTTTCTTACCAAAAAACTAAAAGCATCACAAGCCGGCAGTCCACCATACGCTGTGATCCTGGACCGACAAAGTTTTCCTGAAAGGTTGGACCCTGCTTGCTGGGAGCAGAGCGGGGCCCACCCTGCTCGGCGGAGGCAGCCCCCACCCGTGCCGCACGGACGCGGTGGCAGCCCGAGAGGGAAGGCGTCTTTCCCAGGCTATCTCCTACTGCAAAACATATTGAATGACAAGTTCTGCAATGCAAACCAGATATTTTTCTCGGCGACTTTGTTAGACACATCACTCTCCTGTATGATTACAGCGAGCTGTCAAAACAGCCTGGTGGGAAAGCTCTTCCGCAGACAGGCAGAAGTATAAATTGTCAGAGGATAAAGTAAATTCCATTAACAGCTACACAGTCGTTATTTTGCATAATAAAAGTAAAGGCTCTTCACTTGCGATCTACGTATTTATGGCCATGAACCAACGAGTGCTTTCTTTTTCCCAACGCCTTTGTTAAAATTACAAGATAATTGGTTGCTGTTGCAGATACTAATGTCGGGTAACAAACTGCCTAAGGCAGGCGAGCTGGAGCGGTGGCGGAACAGCCCTCCTGACAGCGCTCCGATTCCTCTTCTCCGAGGATCACCCAAACCAACCCGAAGAAAACCGTAACTTTTACGTTGTACCATCACAGACATCATTTGAATGAAGCATATTCCGGGCAAGAGTATTTTAAAATATATTTCTCTCTATTCTGGCTATCAAAAAAATTCACTGGAGATAACTCAACGCTTTTCAGTGTAGAGTCCTGAGAGGTATCAAAGGATCAGCGACAAGTCCCGAGATAACCTGGGTGACTTCTCTGCTCTAGAAACATATGTATTCCCATCCCGAAGGTTTAAGGTGGGGGGAGGGGAAGAATAATTTTGCGATACCACGAGTTCCTCAGTAATTAGTGCCAGTGCAGAAAGCCTGCACATCCAGAGCACGTCCCGTTTGGGTGGAAGCGTGAATGGTGATACACGCAAATCCCCTGCCCTCCCCGGCTTTACACACAGTTGTGTTTATGAAAAAAATTGCAGCTTAAAGCCTCAACCGCGATGAGCAATTCGGAAACTCGCTGCTCATAACGATCATGGCAGTTGAGGCAAGCTGGTTAGGGGACATTGTATATTATTTATTACAGTTCAGGCTATCGTGGAATTAAGCACATTGAGCGCGTTGGGGGAAGGAGACTAAATTCAGATCAATAAAGTTGCATTTGAACCGAACCAATGTCATCTGGAGGTTTTTTTCATAAACTGCCCCCCTGATGGGAACCCTGCACCTCCTTGCTCCCCTCTACCCCCTGGGGAGACACCTGGGGCATCTCTTGCGTCTCCTCTGGGACAGGTGATGGCAAATGTTCGAAAGCGCAGGGATGGCAAATAAGAAAACAGACACAAACATCCGTATCTGCCGTTACAAAGGGTTCCGCGCTGTGGTCGTTCGCACTTAAGATTTTTAATTATTCTTCTGCGATGGACACGATACCATTAATTCCATTTCAACTTGCATTTCCTATTAGTATAATCTAGCGAGTTATCTCTACAGCAGTAGCAAAATCACTTTACGGTGAGCTATATCACTTCAGAGTTAATTACACGTATTTTGGTTTTGATGAATGAAAATAGGGGACATGATTAATTGAAGGACAATCAATATGATCCAGCTATTAGACAGCTTGATGAGGTATCCCGAGTATGCAGATAATCTATATTAATCAGCTAATTGAAGACTGTGGACTGAGAAGATTCTAGGAAACCCCAGCATCAAATTGAAAAATATCCCAATGAAATGGATGAAGGAAAAACCCACAAAGGTTTAAGGACAGTTTCTGTTTTGAACAAAAATTTTGCTTTGCCTTAAAAACAAAAAGAACCACGGTGATAAAACACTGAAAGCAAGATGGATTTGGTAAGCGCATCCTGAAGCATGTTTCTTATTTACATCCACCCCAACTCCTTGAACTGTATTTTTTCTAATGCCCTATGATTTCTGGAGCTGCCAGGGACTGTTAAATAGTTTCATTAAAAACCACATCATTTGTCTTGGTTTAGTCGCACCCCAGATCAAATTAAACTGTCAAACAGTTGAACAAATGAACCTTCTCCATCTCTTTTGACATGAAACCAAGTGTGTGAAAAAGCGCTGTACCCACGGCGGCTGGGCTCGGGTCTCCAAAGAAGAGCCCGAGAGGGGAGAGAATAATCCCAAGGTGCAAAGCCGGAGCGTTGCGCGTGTTTAGAACAATACGGGAGCGGCAAGTGCTGCCCATGAGCCCACGGTGTGTAGGGACTATTAGCAGAAATGCTGACAACTGGTAATCTGCTGGAACCCTGATTAATGGTTGCAGTTGTCCATTAATACCAGGCATTTTAACTTACTACTCAAATTGATTAGTCAGTTAAGAATCCAATCCCAATGTTCAATAAAACTGTGCTTTCTCTGCAAACGCCGTATGGGATGAGGGGATGCGTTCAGCAGCACGAGGAGGCTGCGGCGTGGAGGGGAGCGTGGGGCCACCCCCAGCTGCCACAGGGAGCACATCCACCTCCATCCTCCTGAACTTGCCCGAGAGGTGGAGGTACCCTCCGACTTCAGACGGGAAAGCCCACTCGGGCAGGGATGGCAGCAGCATCTCAGGCTGGGCTGGGCTGGGCACACCAGGCGGGAGGGGGCTGCTGTAACCTTGCCAACGACTCCTCTTCGCCCCAACTGCCAACCTGCACTTTTCTCCCTTTCCCAACCCATAATTCCCATTATTATTGCTATCGTTATTATTATTTCTCCACCCTGCTTTCCTTCGCAGCCCTGGCCATGATCCAGCGTGCCCAGAAGGGACTAGCAGAACACCAAGGGGAAAGTGTCAGCTTGCAACACTGCTTTTTTCCCCCTAAAACGTAATGCGAGGGTACAGTGTTTCACACCACATTACAGCACCAGCGCTACCGATCTCGCCCTGCTCCTGCTGCAAACCTTTCCTTCCAGGGGGTCCTTTACCATAGATACTTCAAACACACAAGGATTTTGCATCCAAACATCAACACTTGGGCTGCCCCTCAAGCCCAGCAGCCATCGGGGATGCTGGAGAAGGAAATTGAGAGGCAGCAGCCGTGCAGAAGAGGTGAATGTTTGCTGCCAGAAAGATCATTTGTATGAGAGAAATACCTTTTAGAAGCTGTCTTCAAATTAATCTCAGACAAAGGAGCTATTTTCTGGACAGGCAGCGCCGGGTTAAGTAGTTTTAAGGCACTCTTTGCCAAAGGTCAGGTGTTTTGGAACCAAAAGCATCAGCTTACCTCTCCTGGAGTGCCGGTAACTCTAAAAACGACCAATGAAATACAGACAGAAAAGAGCGTGCTTTTAGCACTGGCAGCAGCAGCTCACACCTCCGGACCCAGAGGTCCCGGTTCAACCCTGGCACCTGAGTATGGAGCTGCATTACCAGAAAGGTTCTCTAACCCAACCTCCTCCAGCATTCCCCGTAGAACCAGGAGCCCCAAGAGACCAGCACAGGGATTTGGAGCACTCAGGGAGCGCGGAGGGCGAGCCTGGGGTCAGCGCACAGAAATGCTGGTCGAATGAATGGTTTTGAAGTGCTCTTGACAGCAGGCTGAAGAGACGCTGAGCTGACCAAGCTGACACAGGTCCTGTTCCAGCACGCTTCAGCCAACGCCTCCTGAAGTTAACTCCAGGGAGGTGGGAACGGGGTCAAGAGAGCGTTGAGGTGAATGTAGGATTTCTGTCCCTGGGAGCTCCCAAGGACGCTTGAGTCCCTGAAACACCAGTACCAGGAGGGGTCCCATTAAGAGAAGGACTAAGACCATCACCTCAGCTGAGAGCACCGCAGCCAACTCCACGGTGGATCGGCACCGTGCAGGCTGCAGCCCAGCTCTCCCACAGACCAGTTGCCTGCCAGTTTGCCAGTGAAGCAGCATCCACGAGAGCCCAGGCTTACAGAACTTAAATATATGGCCCCTATACATGAGTCCATAATTGTCAGGGGCGCCCCAAGGGTTTTCAGACCCTGCTGCAGCCTCCCACAGCCAGCCCTGCATCACGGCTGATGGGAGAACCAGCAGCCTTCAGAGAGGGTCTGGTGTCCAGACATTACCCCCATCAAATATTTTAAAGGGCCAGTAAATCTTGTTAACATACTGCTGGGGGAAAAGAGAGAAATCACAAGGAGAAAGAGGAAACGCCAGCACAACAAAATATCTGGATTCCACCAAGGACTCTGGTATAAATCCACAGCTGATTCATAAGGACAACCCAGGACACAGCCGAGACCTTTTTATGATTTACCTGACCAGCAGCTGGGGAACAGCGCTTCTGCACCGGCAGTACCCGAGGACACCTCCTTATTTTTCCGTGGTGTGCAAGGCTGCAAGGCCAGGTGCTGTGGCCTCTGAAGGGCGGGTGTCAGCAGGATGGGACCAGGCTCTTCCCAGTGATGCCCAGTGACAGGACAAACTGGAACACAGGAAGTTCTACCTGAACACGAGGAGAAGATTTCTTACTGTGAGGGTGGCAGAGCCCTGGCCCAGGCTGCCCAGAGAGGCTGTGGAGTCTCCTGCTCTGGAGAGATCCCAAACCCACCTGGACGCCACCCTGGGCACCCTGCTCTGGTGACCCTGCTCTAGCAGGGGGTTGGACTGGATGATTCCAGAGGTCCCTTCCCACCCCCACCAGGCTGGGATCCTGTGGTTGGTGTCTTCCCTTTTCTGGTGCTGCGGCTCTAGGCACAGGATGGTCCATCAGGGAATGTCACACCACCACAGGGAAAAGCCTGAGATTGATGCTGGCAAGAGATTAAAACCAATGTCCACACATTTCAGTTCCTCCTGGTCTCAACTAGACACTACTAAACACTCCAGAGCCAGCTGCTACGGCAATAAAGTCTGAAGAGGGGCTGGGACAGCGGCGCCTGCAATGGGTGATGAAGGACCACAACAGGCAACCAAGGGTGCCTGCACCCACCCCAGCCCAGCGGCTTCCCAGCTCCAGCTTGTGCTCTCCAGACCTCATCCACGGTACCGGGCTCGCTCACCAGCGCACACCGCCCCATACCGCTGCGAGAGGAGGGCAGGCTGCCCGTGTTCCCAACCTGCGCATCCCCCGAGTGCAATAACTGCAGCAGCCCCCAGCGATACCGCAACGGCCTCTGCTGCAAAGCCTTTTAATGACACCAGGGTCTGCCGGGCTCGCCTTGGAGTAGGAACGTACGGAGGAAATGCCTAACAGCTTCGTACTGGTGTGTGCGTCCGAAATAACACTCGGCAAGGGCTCTTCTATCAAACCCTAACCCTGCTGAAGAGAAGACATTTGGGCAGAATCAATTATTTTGCAGTAATTCTTCATATTGAAAGAGGTATTCTGAAACGGGAAAGCACACGTTGTCACAGCAGAGCTACTCACGTATTTAAAAGCACATTTTGTGTGAAACTGAGTCAGGGAAACAGTAATACAAATGTAAAATTATCCTTTATGCAGCAAAATGTTTGAGAACTGACTCTCTCCGTGTCTGTAGGCAGCCGTACTCCCAGCATCACACCAAAGGTCCTGTCGATACTTCATTATAAACTTCTCCCCTTATATCCAGGGAATTAGAAAAATCTTTGCCTAGAGGGGATTGTTTTCATAAACTCGGCGCACAGGGGTCTCGGTTCAGGCAGGAATGTTTATGGAAAATCTGAGATTAGAACATTTCCAACTGCCTGGTTTCAAGTTGCACCCATGTTCAGCTATAAATAGCAGGGAAAACGCACGTATGAAGAGTGAAGAAACAACGCAGTGTGCAAAAACCCCGTTTGTCAGCTACGATGGAAAAATGAACGTCTTCCCTATTTGACTAAAAATCTACTTTACTATGAAGCTACTCTGTGTTGCTGTTGATTGCTACAGCTGTTATCTCCAGCATCTTTTAATAACAGCTCGTATCGGCAGCCCTCAGTGGGGCTCCCCAGGCAGGAGTTTTTCGAGCAGGGTGGGTTTAACCTCCCAGTGACTTCCCCAGGGTCACCGCTTGGGACGACACCTTGACACAGAAGCAGGAATTCAAATACAGCCCAAGAATTTCCAAGCCCTGCAGAACCAGTGAGACCCAGCTGCTGAAATAAGGCCGTGCAGCGTCTTGATGCACAGCCAGAAGCACGGCTGTTGCCTTCCTGCTACAACCACCACAGCCTGAGCTTCCACTTCCACAGCGCGGAGCCGCGCCAGGAGAGCTGGGCAGGAACGCCGCGATGCTGGGCTTGACCCACCACCTCCTAAGATCAGCAGAAATGGGCAGCACGAGGGGCTCACACCCAGAGGACGCACACAACGGGATGCTTTACTGCACAGACAGCTGGAAGGAATGAGCGGGAACAGTTGCCAAAATGGATCAGGATCATGTTCTGCCACCCCCCCAGAAATGAAAGCCTGAAGTATCAGCAGCAAGGCAGACAGCACTTCTGCTGGGGCAACACACCACTACCTACCCAGTCACTCCCCGAGCTCTGGTTCTTAAATAAGATTTTATATCCGCAGTCATCCTGGAAATATCTCTGGTGATCTACAAACTCACCGCTTCCACGGCAGAGGTAGCAGCAAGGGTTTGGTGAGCGCTTCCTGACCTGTCTCGCTGTAGGGTCAGCCAGGTTTGCCCCAGCTACTGTCCTCGCTACCCCTTGGATGTCAAACATTGCACTGGAGTGGATGAGGAGCACTCACAAACGCCGTCTGTCACCCGTGGCCACGGTGACCTCCAGCTGAGCAACCATGACAGCGAGTCCAGACGAGACCATCATCTACAGCATCACCAGAGCTCCGAAGCTGTTCACACACACCATCTAGGCAAACAACATGCTTCAGCCGGTACTGCATTTCAAACACAAAAAAACACCTGGGAAGTGAGATCCGCCCCCCTTTCCCATATCTCAAAAGCCTCTATCATCCAGGAAATGACACAAAATCAGCCTGGCTGGGGGAAAAGGTGAGGAAAGAGGGATGCATTAGGTCATCAAGTCCACACCCCTGCTCCTGCACGACTCTGCTCCACCACAGCTTTCCCACTGCTGTCTGGAATTACTTAAAACAGCCTCTACTCCCCTGGGCCCCCAACTGCTGCTCCTGGTCTGCTGGTTCTTGGAGATCTCCAGAGCTGATTACTGCACCTCCACCAGCTCCAGGCAGCTCGCACAGGAAAGGTCTCCACGGCCTAGAGCCACGTCTCTGGGGACAACCTCCACCTCTGCTGGGAGGTGTATGGGGCAGCTCAGGCGCGAAGGCTGGAAGAACTGTCGAGCACTGCAACATCTCAATCCCTGACAAAACCTGCACTGGCTTTGCTCGTATTTTAGACACTTCTGCCTTCAGCTATTTCCTACCCACAGGTGACCTGCAAACTTCTTGCGTGGCAGTAGCTGGACTTACTGTTTGACTATGTGTTAAAGCACATAATGAGATGCATAAAATACTCCGCATTAGCAAAAATACGCATTTCTGCACATCCCTGGGTTTTCTGCACCGAGCAGCGCAACTGTAGGGAATAACCCCGATGAATCAAAGACCACTGATGGTCGGGAGTGGGTCAGCAAGAGCTTAAAGACAGACAGTGATCAGGACTGGTGGGTAAAATATAAAATGCAACATTTAAAATAATCTTGGCTGACTCAGCTGAGGTGATTCTACACCCTAAGACACTAAGGCTTTGGCCAGCGTGCAGGTGGAACTGCCATCTCCAGAAATCTCGGGATGCGAACGCTTCAGGGCTCCCTCTGCTTCTGCAGCGCAAGGAAAGGGGACGGCGCGCGAAGGCAGCGCCTGGCTGTCGGGATTCCAGGGCTCCTCAGAAAATCCTGCTGACGCAGCTTCCTCTTCATCTTTGTCTCGTATCAAGTTAGTAGTCAATGTGTTATTTTAACAGCATGACAACAACTATACAGAATGTCGAGTAGTTACCTTTTATCTGGGATTTTATTCCTGCCATATATTTCAATGGAAATATAGAACTTAATGTTGCAACATATTTCATCCTGAAATGGGTAATAAAAAAACCGTAGACTGTGCATTTCCCCTAAAACAAAGAGGAGGGATACTCTGAAAACCTCCTCTGGTTACTGTCCTCTGTCTTCCAAAATCTCCACAGCAATCTACTGTGCTTGAACTGCGGATATTGCTGGGGACACTTTCAAGGTTTTCCCTTAATTCTTTTAGAAATAAAATATAAACATATCCCAAACCCAGAATGTTCTGCCCAGCCCAAGTTTCAGCTCCAGCCCGACATAAGGATGGAGATGGAGGACCAACCCTTCTGACCACTCCTTGACTCGACCGCATGGGAACTTGGTGTCCCTCACCCTGAAGAAAGGTGCTTTCAAATCCCGACAAGGATCAGGACATTTTACACCAGCAGCTGCAAAACAAACCCCACTATCACCTCCTGTATCAGTTCAGGACCGGGCCAATACGGGAGTACACGGAGGGAGGAGAGCTCGGAAACCACCCAGGAGCCCCTCTGGGGTCTCTAAAAACACGTGTCTCCCCCATTTGTCAAATCCCATGATTTCAGCTACCTGCACACTGCGAGTTCCCGCGTGTCCTCAGTCAGATACATTTTCCCTTCTAAGG
>NW_010392108.1:0-2784 GCF_000710305.1 Buceros rhinoceros silvestris | reverse complement strand
TTTCCCTACCCATGACAGCTGGCTAATTACCTAAATTACAGCTTTGTCAATAGGACTTCATTCACTCAGCCCCTCTTTGCTGTTAGCAAAAAACAACTGAAAGACCCAAATCTTTCCACATCTTCAGGTTTACCCTCTTCAAGGGAGGCCTGATGGTCGGAGCTGCCACGGTCACCAGGTCTACATGAAGCAGTCTCTGGGACTGCTCCAGGGTTGGGGTCTTTGATGCAAGATTCTTGTTTCAGTTGCTTTGGCTTGGCCATCTCCTTCCTACATGAGTAAATACACACACATCTACCTGCTGGGAACACAAAGAGGACAGGGAAGTCTTAGAAGATTGTTAGGACATGCTCTACCTCATCTGAAAGCCTTCTGACCTTTTCCTGCTAGAGGATGGCTTTCCCTGGGGACCATTGGGTTCTGGGGTTTGCTCTCCAGTATTCATGCTGACTCTGTTTGCTCTGTCCTTGCTGTGCAACTGTCTTCTCTGAAAGACTGAGGGTACCTCTGTCTACCAAATACACGGCCGAGCTTCTGAAGGATCCCAAGGTCTTACATCCCCAGTCTGCTCTCAACCAGGATCTGCCCAGCAGCGGTGGTTACTTGCAATTACCTCCCACTGTCATAACCTTTCCCCAAGCACTTAAACCAGAACTACTAATTGGAGTTACTGATGAGATTAAAAATTGGAAAAGGAAGACATCACTACTGTTTTCAAAACCAAGACATTTCTCCAAGGCCAGCACCTGAGCAAGACGTTCCACTGTCAGCCCAGGACTCAGCAGAGGTGCCTGCAGGTCCTGCTCTTCCCTCCTTCAGAGGAGGCTTCCAGTAACATAACTGTAGTCTTTGCCGCTTCTTGGCTTTCAGAACCTGCCGGAGCTAACCTACAGCCTTCCTGGTCATCCTGAAACACGGATACAAGACAACAGCGCAGGCCCAAAGGTTTGCTGAGCCCCACTACATTCATCCCCGTGTGACAGGCATGAGTCTAGGATCTGCATTTGCTCAGCAAATACATGAATTTGCAGACATCAAAACAGAAACAAGGTGAAATGACTGAATTCCCTGGTCTCCCTTTGTTGATGTCGATGCCTCTTCCATTGCCTCCTCTCTTAGCAAGAAGCCCATGCTCCTAGATGCCCATCTGTCTTGAGCTGGGTGACACCCCCTGAGGACATCCATCTGCTTAAAGCAGGCTGTTGCTCTGGGGACTCGCTCGGGATGCTGCTGAATCTCCTTTCTTGAAAAGCAGCCCACCCTCGAAGCCCACCAGTGCTGCACTGCTGGCTCAGCTGCCTGCAGCTCCAGCCCGTGAGGTTTTGCTGGCAGAGGTGAGCAGCGAGCTGCTCCAGTAGCGCCAGGCCGACAGCCCTGCCAAGAGCCAAAGCTCCTTATTTTCTAGAGACCTGCTGGGCTGCTTCAGATATCTGCCCTTGATTCCTGTGCCATGAAAGCTGGAGTCTGGAGCACCAAATCCAACAGCCTTTCCTTTCCCCTGGAAGACGTTCCATGGTTTTGGCTCGGCAGCTTCATCACAGTGACTTTGGTTCACCATGAAATGACTGCTCAGGAGGGAACAAGCTGATGGTCAACAGCCCTCACCCTCTGTGACGATGCAGACAAGCCACCAAGCTTGGTATGCAATCACGGTGCCACAAGCCCAGGGCATCCCGAGAGGTCCTCCACAACCACCCTGGCTCCGCCACGCAAGCTGCGCCCTGCGCACCCAGCCAACTCCTCAGCTCCGCTCACGCCTCAGCAAGGCAGCCCGAGGAGAAACACAGAGACGTGGAAGGGGGGAGATCCAACAACAAGCCAACGGCTATTCTGGCAGAATCTGAAAAACCGCGGAGCGGTGATTTATTCAAGGGATTCAGCAGTTCACCAACTTTGCAAAGCTTTGGAGATGATAAAAATGTAACAAGTGAGTCTCTTGCATGAATAAAAAATTACGTTTTACATAAATTAAATATATAATTTGATTAAACATGTTTATGTCTTCGCAGTGACATTTAGAGTAGGAAGTATTCATTTTCTGTTTTGAAAGGGAAAAACTCTTTCAAATGTAATTTGAAGCTGTCAAACCAATCTTCTTTACAGATCTTTTAAATGTCACATACCTTCGAAAGGGGATGGCAGATTCCTTTTAAATATGCAATTGCAAACAGTCCAAGCAAAATCAAGAATTTATTAAAATATGCTACTGACATTTATACTGATTAAGTATAGCCCTCTCCTCACTCCCTTTCGATAGACTCCCCTGCAAGAGATGTGTCACAACAGCTCCCATTAACACCGCGCGCGCTGGAGCTCCCCAGCGCCCAGCCAGCCCTCCCCGGCCGGCAGAGTCAGCTGCAGGAGGAGAACCTGCCTCTCGCTTTGCACAAACAGGAATTTGTGGTTGCTTTACATGAAGAATCGTGCTTTTTGATGATTTCTTCCCAGCACGCCTGGAATTTATAACCAAAAATATTAACCGCACTTACTTTAAATCAAGGGCAGCGCTGTACCTAATGGCTTTAAATGGAAGAGGGTATTAATCACAAGCAGGGAGAAAACCTACCGCAACTCATTCCAGACAACTTTACATTAACAACCCGTATGTTCTGGTTTATAATACAAGATCTGTTCTGTGATTATTCGTTCATCTCCCCAATCAGAATGCAGTGCTGGATTATTTTTAAGAGAAAAGGGACAGAGGAAAACCCTCTTAGCTACCGGTGAATGGTCAAGAGCAGCAACCACGGCA
Organism: Buceros rhinoceros silvestris; assembly: GCF_000710305.1. Taxonomy (NCBI): domain Eukaryota; kingdom Metazoa; phylum Chordata; class Aves; order Bucerotiformes; family Bucerotidae; genus Buceros; species Buceros rhinoceros. The sequence continues at coordinate 32 of NW_010392108.1, read as the reverse complement.
GCTCCCGCTCTCAGTTACTTCCCACCCACATA
>NW_010392107.1:0-762 GCF_000710305.1 Buceros rhinoceros silvestris | reverse complement strand
CGGGGCTCCGGGGCGGCTGCCGGTCCCCTTCTCCTCCCCAGGGCTGGGGACAATGGGGGGGGGCAGCTGTACCCCAGGGAGTCAGATGGTTGGGTTCAAAGCCTGCTCCACGGGGGGCACCACCTATGTCCTGCACCCTTGCAAAGCCAACACCCAAGGGACCCTAGGGGGGCTGTCTGGGGATCCCCCATCCTAAATAACAGTTCTGGGTCCCAGACTCCCTCTGATCCCCCCAGGACATGGTGCCCCACTGCCAGTCCACTCTGGAACCCCACATGCACTCTGTGCCTTCCCATACCCTTGTGCCTTGCCAGGGTCTCAGAGCAGGCGTGACCAGGAAGGGACACGGTCCCCGACGTGTGTCATCCGTCAGGATACACCAGCCCCACAAACCACTGTCACTCCCCAGGGTATCCATCCTGTCCCCCTCTTGCTCCAGAGCACCCATCCCATCCCCTTGTGCCTTGCCAGGGTCTCAGAGCAGGCGTGACCAGGAAGGGACACGGTCCCCGACGTGTGTCATCCGTCAGGATACACCAGCCCCACAAACCACTGTCACTCCCCAGGGTATCCATCCTGTCCCCCTCTTGCTCCAGAGCACCCACCCCATGCCTGCAGTACCAGCAGCTCTGCCCCATGCACCTGCAGCTGACCCCCCTGCACAACCCCCAAAAAAGGGTCATCCCAAATCCGGGGAGCACTCCCCAGGATAAGACCCCAGCAGCGAGGAAGAGGAAGGGGCTGAGCAGCCCCGAGCCCACA
>NW_010392106.1:420-824 GCF_000710305.1 Buceros rhinoceros silvestris | reverse complement strand
GGGAGGCTGGTGGCCACTCCAGTTGTGCCGCTGTCCACAGCCACACTGAGGGGAAAGGCTCCAGGGCAGCCTGGTCCCAGCCCCTGCTCGGGCTGCAGCAAGTTGTCCAGGGCCGTACAGCCATCCCAGTACAGCCTTTCCTGCCAGTACAGCATTCCACTTCCAGGTTTCCCACATCCTCTTCCAAAGCCCACGTGGACATGGCTTTGAGCAACCAGCTCCATCTGCTCCTGAGCAGGGGGTTGGAGCAGGAGGTCTTCCCAGCCCCCTCCTAGTAATATTGCCATCCTGTGACCACTCACACTTGTCCTCAAAGCCCTCCTGGCTTTCTTCACCTCTGGCCAGACCCTACCTGTCATGTCACAGAAATAGGCTCACTTGGAGCCCAGGGACTGCACCCTGCG
>NW_010392106.1:0-263 GCF_000710305.1 Buceros rhinoceros silvestris | reverse complement strand
CTGGCCCTATGGAGGCGGAGCTCCTCTGCCTCACGGCTGCCATGACCATGTCCCAGACACCCTCCCGAAACACCTTCCCTGCGTCAGTCCTGCCCTGCTGGTGGGTACTGAGGAGGCTGAAGGCCCCAGAGAGGACCAGGGCCACCTATGAGGAAGCTCAACCTCCCCCATGCCTTCACTTCTATTTTCTTGATGGGGGTCTGAAACATGCCCATGTGCCCCTCCCTGCCCTCCACTCTGGTCCTGATTCCCCTCCCGCCTCC
>NW_010392105.1:372-2331 GCF_000710305.1 Buceros rhinoceros silvestris | reverse complement strand
AGAGTTTTTCCACGCATCACCCCAAGGCACATTTGAGAGAGAAAAGCACAGCCCTAGAGTATTATTCTCCTTCCAGGTTTAGGGGCACAACATATGACTACTTGCTGCTGTGCTCCAGACACATCTGCCTCTGCTCCTGAAGATGAAAGTCTTGAGATATTGTCTGCTCATGGGGGATGGGAAAGGTCCCACGTGGGTTAGAGAAGATGCACATACAAGCTCCTGGGCTCAGGGCAGCATGTAGGTGATGAGCCCTGCAGACTGCCAGGAGAGATGAGGAGCAAAGACAAGCAGCTCAGCAAGGGCAGGGACATTACAAGGGGCTGCTGGGGACAGCCAGAGCCAGCCCTGAGCCTCTGCCACACAGGGGGAATTTATTCCTGTCCCTTGCCCCACAGCAACTGGGCATTTTTCTGCAGGCAGGGCTGGGGCCTGGTGAGGTCCCTGGGAGCCAGAGGGCTGGGAGCTGGATGGTGGCCCTGGAGCAAACCACCAGCACCAGAATGCTGAGCTGCAAGTATCCCCTCAGGCAAAATTTGAAGCAGCTCAGCATAGCTACCACAGCACCATGCTTTGCCTTGCCTTTGGCTCTGTAAGGCCAGGGCTCCTGTGGCTTTGGTGAGACACATTTTTCCTATCCCAGCCAGGAAAGCTCATTTTGAAACTGATGCATAGAGGGATGGGGGTGAAGGGGTGGTTGGTCCTGGGAGGATGGCAAATCCACCTACATTACAGCTCCCTGCAGACAGGGAGGTGCTACATTTTCCCACTTGAAGCCCGCAAATACAGTCAGCCAAAGAGCTGTGAGGCAAACATTTTCTTTTGCTACCATTTCCCTCTGCAAAAAACTGGAATAGACCACTGCATACTGGCACTTGTAGAGAGGGTCTATATCAAAGCTTATCAGCTTCACTGACCTTGTGAAGTTCTGTAACTTGCTCCTTCTTTTCTTGGAGTTGCTTCTCCTGATGGTCACAGCACTACATCTCAGCAATGGGCATCTCTCCTCTACAGACAGGTGTTCTTACAGATGGCCCCTTTCTGCTTATTTTGCCATCTCTCCCAAAGCTTGCTGGTGTTTCACCAGTCAGCCCTTCCAGCAAGGGCCTTACTTCCAAGCCAAACCTCAGAAGCCAAGGCTGGGAGTCAACACAGATAAACGATGGTGAGCCAAAGTCACACTTAACAGCTGAGCAAGGAAAAAGGAGGATGAAGAAAGCATTTGTACTGAAGGCAGCACCTCAAAGTACTGCTGTTGGCTTTTGTTGGCTACTGCAGGTTCCAGGCAAGAGCAGAGGCACAAGACCCTCTGCTTTGATTCCCTTAAAAAGACATGGGACTGTCTTGATTCTTCAGGAGAACCTTTGATTTTCATAAAGCTGTTTTCCCCAGGAGCGGTTTGGGAGTGTTGAGTGGCTTTGGGAAGTCTGGCAAAAGAGTCAGGTGCTGATGTGGATGTGGTCTGCAGTGCGTCGGTCATCAGTAACATTGCCACGGTTTTCCCATGCGTGTCAAGCTGCAGAGTATACTCACTGGATTCAGCAGCCCTCCAAGCAAGGTGGATGGCAGGGCTGTGCTGAGATCTCTCTGACAGAGCAGAGTGCGCACACACACCCACCACGTACCCTTGCAAGTGACGCTGGGGATGCTGGAGGAGGACAGGAAGGCACTGCAGGATGTGAACACCTCGCTGGCCCCTCATCCCTATTTTTCTGTCCCTACTCATCTTTCTCTATCTCCACTTCCTTTTCACTTTCCCCACCTTCTCCTCCATTCCCTGTCCCTATTTCATTTCTTCTATCCCACTTTTTGTCTCACAATCCCTTTTCCTCTCCCGGTCCCTCCTTTCCGCTCTTGATCCCAGTGTCTTCACTCTGCCTGTATTTCCCACTCTTTGTCCGTCCTCTGATCTGTCTCTGCCCTGCTCTGTTGCTCACACCCTGTCACTCCGGACCGCTT
>NW_010392105.1:0-261 GCF_000710305.1 Buceros rhinoceros silvestris | reverse complement strand
GCCCTGCTCTGTTGCTCACGCCCTGTCACTCCGGACCGCTTCCCGTCGGGCACTCCTGCCTCACCCAGCCTCCTCCGGCCTCTTCCCTCTCCCCGGGCTGGCGCCGTCCCCAGCCCCGATACTTCCGACCACACGCCACCGCTGCTCACGCATGCGCACGGCTACTCCGCCCGCAGCACGCGAGGAGCCTGCGCGCATGCGCACGACCCCTCTTGAGCGCGGCCGCGGGACGGAGGGCAGAGGCAGGCGCGTGCTCCCATC
>NW_010392104.1:2046-2915 GCF_000710305.1 Buceros rhinoceros silvestris | reverse complement strand
GGGGCAGGGGGGACCGGGCAGTGCTGGGGAAACAAGGGGACTTGCTCTTTTCCCACCTAAATGATCCTGTGAAATGTGGTCTGGATGCCAGAATAAGAGTAAATGAAAAGGAAGTTGCAAAGCCAGGACAGCAGAGAGCAGGTACTGTAAACACTGAGGGCAGTAGCCCCAGTGATAAATTCCTGCGTGTGGAGCTGGGGACTCTGCAGCAGACCCTTGGAAGGGCGCTTGGTCCTTCTCACCGTCAGCTGGATTTATTTCCAGAACCAACAGGAAGGTGTCACACCGGGCTCCTGTTAATGGTCTCAGCTACGGTGGAGCTTTTGGATTAGATTGCAGGATGACAGTTCCACAGGGGTAAAATACAGAGGGACTGGAATATCGCGGGGACAGGCGAGGCTTCCTGGGTAGCCAGACTTGATGTAGGAAGCACTTGGCCACTGAGCAGAGGTTAGTGCTGCAAATTCTGCTCCTGCTTTCCTGGAGACGCTGTTTAGATGGTAATTAGAGCTCAGGAGCTGGTTTCTAGGCAAGAAATGTGATGTTGGTACTTCAGCCTGCACAGGGCAAGATGATTTAAGTGAATAAAATCATTCAGGAGCACCTGATCCTCTCTTTTACTAGATCTCCTGCCTTACTCTTCCAGCACACCCTAATAGAAAGGCAAATGAACCCACTACTCCAGAGAGAGATGGTTTATCTTAGCGGAAGGAGGAAGAAAAAGGGTTTATTGTGCATCCTGAAGCAAGATCCAGCTGCCAGTCTGCGCTCCTACAGGAGAAGCTGGCTGTGGTGTACGATAGTGCAGAGCCTGCCGAGGCAGCCCCAGCCCCGCAGTCCGAAGGGCTGCCCGCTTGCTGCCAGACCCG
>NW_010392104.1:0-1921 GCF_000710305.1 Buceros rhinoceros silvestris | reverse complement strand
TTGGACACGAGCGCCGTGGAGTCCCTCGAAATAAGAGCGCAGGCACGTGGCCTGTGACAGCCCCGGAGGGGAAGCTGGACGTGAAACTTTGCTCTTTTTTCCTCCATGTCCGTTAAGAACTTTGCTGCTCATTCGGAGGTTCCTGTCTCTTCCCGAGCAGTGTCATCAGAGAGCTGTTTGCTTTTGTTGTACAGAGGGAAGCTGTTGGAACGGGCACAAAGGGATCTGGATGCTTTAGGGCCATATCGAAATGCTCGCACCAGCTTCTTCCTCAGCACAGCTTTTGCCAAGCTGCCAGGCCCTGAAGGGCCCTTCTGTGCCTGCCCTGGGGCTGTTGAGCCTTCGGAGTTTGCCAGGTCCTGGCACGACTGAGCTCGCGTGAAGCCCTGCCTCGTGCCCCCGGACACTTTGGCCGTACAGCCCTAGCCCACGCCGTGAGCCAGGCAGCGTTCAGAGGATCGTGTTGCTGTCCTCGAGAGGTGAAGGTGCTTTTATTTACCCCTGAAGTAGCTCATGGTCGCAAACACTCCCCTGGGAGCAGACGATCCTGCGCAGACCCTTCTTTTTGGCAAGCCTGAAGCAAGGAGTCTCTGTGGTAGCTGTGAACCCACATCATAAACCAAAATCTTTTCCCTTCGCTTTGAAGGTGATGCTGGTCTATTTTTTTTGGTTCTCCAGAGGCTGCTCATGCGTTGCCCCTTAAACGGTCCTTAGCTAAAAGGCTTGGGAATCCGGGGAGCCGAGCCCCCAGCCATGGCTCTGCCGGAGCTCTCAAGCACCCGGGCAGCTCGCCTGCAGATCAGGCTTTTTCTCACGGGCTTTCCCCACACAGCAGGGTGGGGAGCTGTGGAATTGACCTTGTCCAGGCTGACAAGCAGGACTAAGGGTGGGCTTTGGCCCCTTCCATCTACCTGGGAGGGCAGGAAGGTTTGGGCTGGAAAAAGAGATGGTATGAAGATACTTTTCAGCCAGCAGTTGCCTTTGCTGAGCACCTGAGGCTTCTCTGGCAAGTCCTCTGAGCAGGAAGCCGAGCTCCTGTTTGCCCGTAGCAGGCAGGAATCACCTCTGTGCTGAGCCGGCAAGGCTCTAACATTGCTTCTGAGGTGCAGGAGCTGTGGGAAGGTGGCAAGGTGGCAGCTCTCTGAGTGCATCTCAGCGCGGGAGATTCGGTGGGTCTCACCTTGACACGTGTCTCCAAGTTCTGAGGTGGGAAGCATCACCCACCATCCAGTTTCCTTCCCTGACAGCACTTCTGTCTTGCTGCCTCGAGCGCACAAGGGTGTTGCGTTGGAGGGTTCTTTGCCTGAGCTCCCAGTTTCCACTCGGGGTTGTGGCTGGACGCCACATGGGAGGTATTTGACCAAGTTTCCACAGCGTGGCTGTCTGGAGAGCCAGGTAGCTTCCAGGGCTCAGATCCTCCCCGATCGGTTGGCAGGGTCCCTTGAGAGACAGTTCTGAGGGGCAGAGGGGTGTTGCGTTTGAGGGTTCTTTGCCTGAGCTCCCAGTTTCCACTCGGGGTTGTGGCTGGACGCCACATGGGAGGTATTTGACCAAGTTTCCACAGCGTGGCTGTCTGGAGAGCCAGGTAGCTTCCAGGGCTCAGATCCTCCCCGATCGGTTGGCAGGGTTCCTTGAGAGACAGTTCTGAGGGGCAGAGGAGTTCAGGAAAGCTGGACAATCCTCAAGGGAGAAATCCTCTAAGCCCAGGAGCAGGCTGTCCCAGTGAGCTGTAAGACGAGCTGAGGCAGTAGGACACCAGCCTGGCTGAACAGAGAGCTCTGGCTGGAGCTCAGGAAGAAAAGGAAACTCTGTGGCCTGTGGAAGAAGAGGCAGGTCGCTCAGGGTGACTATAAGGGTTTTGCGAGACTATGCGGGGAGAAGATGAGAGAGGCTAAAGCCCAGCTAGAGCTTAGACTGGCCA
>NW_010392103.1:21590-24360 GCF_000710305.1 Buceros rhinoceros silvestris | reverse complement strand
CGGTTCGCCACCTCGCCGCACCGTTCCGTGCCCGGCAGCGGGTCTAGGCACCGCCGCCTGCTGGGCGGGCTGACGCGAAGCACTGCAGCGCCGCCGCAGAGCGGCACAGGGACACTGGGCCAGTCGCGAAGGCCACCGGGCACCGAGGGGTCCCGTCAGGAGGAGGTGGGACAGCTCTAGGATGTCGCGATGACACGCTTCATCAGTTACATTAAACGCTCCTGCCGAAACTCTGTCCTGAGACAGGGTCGGCGTGAGGTGATCCAGCGGTGGTGCTTGAGGGAGGAGGCGCTGTTACCACTGGCTTTCCTAGAACACGTTAAGCACCACAAATGGCACCCACACTCCAGGCAGGTACAGTTGTCCTGAAGCTGGAAAGGCAAGGAAATAATGAACTTCAGAAATCTTCCACAGCCATTACTTGGTTGGGATATTTAATCTCAAAGTCTGGTAGCAAATTGCTATTATATTTAAACTCAATATAAACTATCCCCTGCTCACTCAGCCGTGTCCAATCTTTTTCTCAACAACTGGGAGTTCCTTTGGAAACAGTAAAATGCAGATGCCCTTGGTCCAGATTTCTGGCAGTAATGTTACCACGAGCACTGTGACTCTCAGAGAGATACCTGTGATAATCTTGACATAGATTTCCATACAGAGAAGAGCTAAACATTCCGAGTAACCAGTGTTTTCATCTTTGCCAATACACAGAATAACCGTTGCCATGCTTCCCAAGTGAGGACTTCTGTGCAGCTACTTCCTGTGTCCCTCACACACTATTTCTAGTGTGCTTACATTAAACTGTATCAGAAACCTGATTTCTAGTGCATCAGTTTCTAAAAGTTAGGACACATCCATTACTGCAATAACTGAATCGCCAGCAGTTTTCATAGCTCAGCCTTAAGTTCAGCTCTAAAACCAATCTCTCCGGTTTGTCTGACACACTTTGACAACCCAGTGTGTCACTTCATGACTGCACCCTGGTGAGTGGATCTTTGTTTTCGAGGATGGACAATATCAGTGACCATTTAGCTCTTTGGTCCTCAACATGCTGTTCCTTATTTCCATCTAAGGACCCTTAGGAGTTTTGCTTGTTGACCCCACTTAACTTGAGAGCTCCTCTGACCACTGCTTCTCCCAGTGGCGATGCTTTGCTCCACATAAGGTCAGGGGCTCTCTGCCAAAGATTCTCAACAGATGCCATTCAGAGCACAGCACATTATGCTCTTGCTTGAAATGGGAGTTTCTCGGTACTGGGACTAAGCCTACAGATTGCAGACCTCTGGTCACACTAGAAATCACAGACCTGTGCATGGACAGAACATTTGTGGAACACAATGGGACAAGGTCATCACAAGGGATGCATTATATTCTCACTGTTGCTGAAGCTTAAGAATGGAGAAAATGGAGAAAAATTGTTTTGAAGACTGAGTCTGCTTTCTGACTGGAAGAGAGAAAGAACGAAACGAACTGACTGTAAAATCCAGCACGCCTCACTCACTCCAGCAAGCAAGCTTTCCTCCGACCTGCACAGACTCACTCCCAAACACTCTGGACAGCAGCCACCCGGTCCTGGATCGTCCCCGGGTCCCCTGAAAGGCGGGGGGGAAGCACGCCCTGCTGCGCTCCGGAGTCTCCACCCCCTCGAGTGGAGTTTTAAGTAGGAGAGGAGCTGTTCAGAGAGATCAGAGCAGAGCCGCAGAAAACACAAAACCAGGCTGGTCTGGAAAGGAAATCAGCAGACTACAGAAGAGAGAAAGGTAGGTACTACTCTGCACCTGTTTCAAAAAGTGCATTTCCCGTTTTCAACATCAATGGCATTGCCATTAAGTACTATTAAATGCTCTTACTGAATAAATCCCACTGAAGCACCATGGTAGTCAACTAACTGAGCTATTGCCTTTCAGGTTTTGCAGAGACTCATACTGCTGGGTAAAGCTGCGAGTTTTCAGTTGTTTCAAGAAAGCTTCAGCTATTCCAGGGAAAGCACTGGCAGACCAGTTAGCAGGCAGAAAATTAGCAAAAGAACTTAAAGCAAAGGAAGAGTTACAGACAAATATCTCCATGGTAAGGAAAGACCTAGAGAGTCTCTGAAAGGATAATTTAACATCTTCCTGGGAGGAGATCAGACTATGCCTTTCATCCCAGGCTCCCAACCAGGATAATGGAGGGACAAAGAGGAGGAGGGCGGGTTTTCTTCAGTTCTCTAAACAGGCTTTTCAAATGCAGCCAAAACCACAGGAAATATTGAGAATGATTCCCAAAATGAAGCCAGAGTTTGAAATACCCATTTCCTCTGATGCCTTCTAAGATACAAAATCTTTCTTTTGTGGTTTGTTTTTTAAATTCTTTTCCCTAAAAGCAGAAGTCTGTCCACTGTAACATTTTAAAAAGAAGTAGTACAAGTCTGATATCCATCCGCTCAATTTAGAAAAGCGTCACAGAAGCACTTTCTTCAGAAGGCAGGAAAAGGCAGCAAGGCTCTGCAGTCTTTTGCTTGAACGAGATTAAGATAGCTGTTCATCAGCAAGAAAGCTTTTAGTGCCACAGGTACAGAATCGAAATATTCTGGAAAGGACATACTAGATTATTGGGAGGCATACGGGGTGGGGAGAGCTACTTTTAATTTCTACTGATGACTTTTTGTTCGCCTTTGATAAGATACATTCTTTTTTAGGTCTTATTCCACACTGGTAAGGTTATACACTCTTACTGCTTAAAAGAGCTTTATTAATAATAAATTAATGTGTGAGATTTAAAGTATTCCTGC
>NW_010392103.1:7586-21511 GCF_000710305.1 Buceros rhinoceros silvestris | reverse complement strand
TTCCTGCTGCCGAAGCTTCAGCAGAGATAAATTTAGGATACTGTATATCTTTATGTCTTAATGTTCTTGAAACAACAGAATCATAATGTCAGAACACCACATCTAGGCCTCTGGTTTATTACTATTTTTCATCAGAGAGGCACCAAAGGGTGAGAGCAGAAGGCACAAACTGTTTAGAAGAGTCCTGACAGAAAGCACATTGCTTGCAGGTTTCTGCTTGGAGTCTCGTAAACATGGTATTTTTCAAACAGCCGTATGATTTCAGTTTGATAGGGCTTATCATTGGGAACATTCCAGTTGGCTGGCCTAAGTTTGTACCTTTCCCGAAACCAAAAATAAACATCTGGCAACATCTGTTACCAGTTTTGCATGCATAGCTGGACGGGCATTCCCCATGGAGAGGGGGAAGGGGCTGCAGCACCACGAGATAAGATAGCCTGAACAAGGGCAGCAGAAGTAAGTGGAAGAAAGGATGTGGCAACTTTATGGCGACTATCCAGCGCATTCTGCAGTGTCAGCACGTGCTGTGTAAGACTAGAATCCACTTCTACAGTGGACTGTATGGGATAAACTTGATTATAACCACAAACTTGATTAAACCTTGCAGGTGCTTTTTAAACAGGGACTCCTTTCACATCTCCAAGACTGAAATGCCTTTTTTTTTTTTTTAATTCTTTTTATTTAAAAGATGTTTCCCACTCCCCCTGAAAACAAGCTATAGTTGCTGGCTGGTTTCAGGCAGCTAGGAATTCCTCCAAGATGTTAGTCAGGCCAGCTTTGCTGCTCTGTCCTTCCACCAAAAACAAACAAACAAAAAAAAAAACCCAACAAACCAAAACCCCCACAATATTCAGATTTCGCTAATGCCTTGGTTTTGGGGCATCTTAGCAGGTACCTCAGAAATGATGTCTCAACAGTTTGTCATGGTGCTTCCCAGAGAGAAATTCTAACAAAGCAGCTCAGCTCAGATTAGTAGTTTCACTGAATGAACCTTTCCTTAACAAGGTCTTAGCTAGCAGAATCTCTTCTCTTAAAGCTGGCACTAAGAACTCCAAGTCTTCTCCACAGATAGCAACAAAGATTACCCGCGGTACTAACAGTTAGCAAGTTAAAACCTTGCTGCTGTGGGACTCAGAACACAAGCCTGCGTAGCTCAAATAACAAGCTGCAGCTGCAGGGAGTAAGGATAACGTAACCTAGGGTTACAGCAGCAACCAGATCATTCCCTTCAGCTTCAGAAATGCTGCTGATTTAGTTCAGATTCAATCGAAGCCACTGCCTATTTGGAAATCACTCTTTCAGCTTTTAGAAAGGCTTACTATGCAATGCAGAATGCTTCCTCAGAGGTGATGAAGGGCTTGAAAGTAGACAAAAAGTATGTCATAAAATCTGCATACTAATACCAATCCCTGAGAGATGCTCTGAATCTTTTCAGTCTGATGGGCAACTTGTCTCCTCTTTGTGCAGTCTAATGGTGAGATCCACAGTTTAACTATCGTGCTGTACTCCCAGTTCTGCTTCAGAGACTGGAATATTTGTGCCTTTTGCTTTTTCTTTGAATGAATCTTTTAAAAAACCCACAACAAACCCACAAACAAGCTCTCTCCCTTTTTTAGCCTTAAATCCCAATTTATGACTCATTCATCTGTCATACTCCGATTTCACCAGCTGTAACCCAGCTGCCTTCTCTGCCTTTATATAAACAGAGTCTGAGCTCCAAATATCTGGAAGTAGTTGTTTTCTCAAATAATTGGGTTAGCTTTCTATTTGCTCACGGAACATATAATGTAGATAATAAAAAGCTGGTAGTGTGGGAGACAGTGCCTGAATATTATTTCAAAGATTTGGATCTGCAGAGCAATCCAAATGATTGGGAATGAAATTGTACGTTCCTGCCTGCTACTGTACCTTACTCACAACTCTTGGTTTGTATAGGAGGCATTACATCTTTAAAGGAAGACAGAAAATGGACCTCTCAACTGATCTTGTTCAAAGCAGGGGGGGTTCCAGCTGTATCACACTCTCGTGATCCATCATCTCAGCCATCTAGACTGACTGCTACAGCAGTCTTGGGTAGTACAGAGGATCAAGCTAAATCTGTTCACGCTGGTGATTACTTATGTCTTGTTCAATCATAAAAAAGAGCTACTCTTACTACATGCACGAGTAACTATTACTTTTAGGAAGAAAATTATGGGTTCAAGTCCGGAAACCTGTGATAAAGTTCTTTGTCTTACTGTAAGAGTTCAGATTACACAATGGCAACTCTGGTCCTTAAAAGCTCTTACTCAACTGTGAAAACTGGTAATACCTTCCCAGTTTTTAAAAGATGTATTGGACCTTGCTATTTAATGCCATATTTCCAAACCATCACATAGGCACTAAGTTTCTAAACTTCTGACACTGTATTATCATTTGTATCCATCTTGCTCATTTAAGTTTTGCGGTGAATAACAGCCTCCTCCTCCTTGCCCCAACAGAGGGTCCCATTGGTGTGCCAATAAATCCTCATTTCAAGTCCTCAAGTTCAGCAGTGTTTCTAAATATAAAATAGAACTTCACTAGCTACCAACTCACGCTGCTAAGGTCAGGCTTTACTGGAGTTCTTGTACATACATACATTAGCCTAATCTTTTACAGTTACTACAAGGTCACCAAGGTAAAAGAAGAGGCAAAATACATCTTCTCAGGGATCTTTCCTACAGGGATTAACAGAAGAGCCCAAAGCCCAGAGCAAAGCGCATTGCCTTCTCAGGCAATAGACCACCTCATAAAGCCCTTCACTGCCATTCAGTCAGATCCAGCATATTTTTCTGGGAAGAGGATGAGTTTAGAAGTGGCATTTAGTACAGCCAGGGAAAAAATCCATGTTGCCTAACTTCAGCAGTAAAATTCTGTATGCACTTTAGATTATGCGGTGTTATGAGCATGCCCCCCACTGCTCAGAATTTTCTCTCCTCCCAGCAACAGCCCTAAACCAGTCAGTGCTTACCCAAGATGCTTGGCTTTGGTGAAAGAAATAATTTTTTCCTCCTTTGATAGGAAACAAACCGGGGTAGGGAAAACCAGGGCACAAGATTGTAGCGTATCTCGCTGCAGTCAGTGGCTACAGAAATCTAAATTCATGCTTCTGTCAAGAAACTTGCCTGCTCAAGGCAAGACAGAAATAAATATTGCTGCAGTACGAAGAAATACAGATGGATCACAGCACCCAAATGTCCTTACTGTAGCTACATGGTCAGGTCAGAGCAGTGATTTTACCAGGTGGGAAATTAACCTCTGATGGGTAGAAAAGAGAAGTAGATTTTTCAAGCAAATGTGACGACTGGAGGCAGGAATCCAGATTCATCCTTAACCCCTGCCACACCATACCAGCCAGTGATCTCCACCAGGAGATCATTGGAGGTTCTCTCCCAAGACTACTGCTTTAGGAGACACGCCACGTAAATCACTCCGGAGGAAGCAGAAACTCTTCACGTGGGATAGAAGAGAGCTTTGTCCGAAGTGTAAAGCTGCTGAAGGGATCAGAGGGATTAAGACGTGGTTGTGACTGCATAGAAGCGACACACAGAAAAATACTGCAATGAAGTGAGACCGCCAGACCAAAAGCTAGCCTGCCAGCCAATGGCCATCCTCCCCCTTTTTAGCAAAACACTAACAATAGAACATATGACAATAATAGAATAGTGGAAACTCAAAGCTCAGCAGGGGAGAAGCTGTAGAAATACTGAAAATCAAAGACTTGGCAGTGCTGTCCCCACTGAATCCAAAGTCTCCTTGCTGATGCATCCTCTACACAAGAGAGGAGCCCTTACTCTCACCCAAAGAAGCAGTCTGTTCAGAAAAGGCAAATACTCTTAAACCACAGACTTCAGCAGATTCTTGAGATCTTCTCTAGGCCTCAGAGACCTAGAGAGACCTCAGAGAGAATTTCAATTTGCACTTTCCAATCAGCATTACACTCCTTCATTAGACAAGTCCATCTCTCTAATAATGTACGTGATACTGCTGGCTTACAGCAACCTCGGGAAAAAGGACTTGGAATTTATTTTTACCAGTGTTATTTCCTAGGAAACACTCTCCAAGTTTCCTCGAGACCTAAAAGGGTTTTCTATGTTTATCAATGAAAGCACATCTGGGTCCTGGCTAGCAGCTCCCCAGTCCAGGGACACCAGGACAGCCAGACCAGAGGGCTGAAAACTGCAGAGCAGAAAGTGTGTTTTGATGTAAAAAGGATTTTCATAATTAAAGCTTTGATTTATATTTATGACCTTGAACTCCATTCACACCGTAAAATGCCTTTGTTCAACATCTTATTTTTTTTCTTATGTTTGTATAGATAACTTGAGATTTGGAGGTGATGTGGAAGACACTCGGAATGGAAGGCAGACTCCCATGTCTGCTCCTGCTGGTGGGAGCAATAATGACGGCTCAGTGCCAGGTGAGAGGCTAATGCATCTCGCCACACCTCCTGCATTTTCAGCAGTGCTTCTTTCCCACTGTGGAGTCAGCTGGAGGGGAGTGGAGACAGCTGGAGTGCTGTCTGCACCAGATAGAAGGAGAATCTGGTTCTATCACCAGAAATCAGAGGAAGGAAAGCCTTTCCAAGTAGTCTCTCTAAGCTGGGATTTCCAGTAATGTGTTATCCTGGCTGGTTTTCATTTCAGTAAGCAAGTAGTCTTCAAATCTTGGTTTATCTGTTCATTATCACCTTGCAGTATCAGTAAGAGTTCTGTTGTGCCCACCCTTTAATTTTCTTCCTATTGTCATCACCTTCTTCATTATTCTCACTTACAATTGGACGTTGATGTTTCCCATGTCTCCTCACTTTAAGCCTCACATTGCACAGGTTGAGTAAACCCTACACAGTTCTAAAAGATTTAGTCTGTTTCTCAAAAATTTTCTATCCCAGCCTTCTTCTTTCTTTTTATCTTACGCTTTCTCTTGTGGACTGATCAAAAAAGCTTTCTAAATTGGCGGCTTCTTTAAAACTTTATGCAAAAATATTTTATTTAATTGGCTGCAGGACACATATCTCTCAAAGGTAATTAAGCTACAAAGGGTTATGGGGAAACTGCATGCTCATGAGTGAAAATAACTGCTTGATCACATTTACTTATTTGGAAATTATTTGCTTGAACCTCCTTCAAATAGCAGAAAGCTCACAACCTTTAGTCAACACTTGCAATGCCCCAGGAGCACATAATCACTTCACACAATGTGAGTAGAGAACATCCCAAGTTCATGTCACTCGGATGACAAGCTGGTAGTCTGTAGCAACTCGGTGATTTACAGTTCTCAGTACCCACACTGAGGTACTAAAGGCACTTTTCACTGTACTGTCTGACAAGGGAGGGCAGACAGTTGCTCTCAGCATCCCTGATTTACAAGAGCTCAAGAAGAGGACTGTCCCTTTGGAAGCACTTGTTCTCTCAGTTTTCTTAAGAGCAGTTACTCACAGAATTAACCTTCTTTGCTTGCAGGGCTTACGCATGCGTTTCAAACGGGGAGCCAGATCTAGAGGTAAGACAGGCAAACCACAACCGTGTTACCTGAAGCTTTATCAACACAGGAAGGGAAAGCAGATGATGCTGAGGGAATGGAGCCTGAAAGCTGTTTGTCATAGTTATCTGGATGAAAGATTTGGAAGGCAGAATACCAGCCTGTTAATACCATCCACAACTCAAAGAACCAAGTTTTCTCCACCCTCTGCTCTTCTTCAAAGTAAAAGAGGACCCTCAATAGTGGAACAGTACATCTAGCAACACAGCAGTGAGAGAGATGGGACAACTGTGATCTGGGAAGGGAAAAGGGCTCATTAGAGAGATGCTCCTATCACAGATACTTTTCTCCTGGAAAGAGAAGGGAGTTCTTTTGCTCAGCCAGGTCTCTTCCCTGAATCTCTAAAAAAGGATTTCCTTTCTCCAATTTCAGCCGTTTGCACAGACAGTTCATCTGGAGAAATTTACCAGCACAGGGGGACCTGGCTGAGGCTCTCGGGGAGCAGAGTAGAATACTGTAGGTGCGACAGTGGTCGGAGCCGCTGCCACACTGTGCCTGTCAGAGGTGAGTATGAAGAAGAAAAAGAGAAAGGAAGTGTGTTGGATGAGAGACTGTCCATCTAATCCTCCTAAAGAAGAACTCCGCTGTCAGGGAAGGAGTTATGACATAGAAAATTTGACTTGAAATACAATAGGATAGAAAGGAAAATACTAACATATACCAACTCAGGCAGGACTAAGTGGGAGTGGGCAAAGGGCTGAGGAAGGCTCCTAATACTGTACCTGGAAAGAATGGAGCAAAGGAAGAATATAAGCACACATGAAAAAACCGTAAGCACATGACAATAACTGGTAGGTGGGGAGAAACAGAACAGGCTGAAGGAGACTGACAGGAAAGGGAAGTGGGTAAACATTGCCAGCTTCTTACTTCTGTGAAATGTAACAGTATTTCCTGGCTTTTGCTTTTTCCACAGCCTGCACTATAAATAAATGCTACAACGGGGGCCACTGTTTACAGGCATACTATTCCCCACAGCTCTTCATCTGCCAGTGCCACCAAGGTTTCTCTGGGAAGCAGTGTGAAATAGGCAAGTAAAACACACCAACTACTGTGAACTATGCTCCTGGTTTTCGCGAGGCAGTACCTAAGGATGAGGTCCCAGGAGCTGCTGCTGTATACTTGGCTCTAATATCGCAAAGAACTTTTAAGGACACCTGGGCTCTTTTCAGTGTCTCTTAATAAAACTCTAAATTTTGGAGCTGTGAAGACCTTTGTGTATGCTTACAGTCTGCCTGGCAGGGCATTTTCACTGACTTACTAGACAAGACATCTGGGAGCCAAGTTTAAACAGAACAGAACCTAAGAAAGCAGAGTTTAGGATGCTGTCCTGAGAGTAACGTTTTGTTCCCTTTTGTTCAGATACTGAAGCAAAGTGCTATAAAGATGCTGGGGTAACATACAGGGGTACCTGGAGCGTGACAGAGAGCGGAACTGAATGTTTAAATTGGAATAGCAATGGCTTGATGGACCGGATGTACAGTGGCCGAAGAGAGGATGCTGCTGAGCTGGGATTGGGCAATCACAACTATTGCAGGTGAGGGGCTGATGGCAGACAGGTCAGAGAGACGGGAATCATCCCATTCTAAGAGCTTGGAGCAAAGGAATGGCCTTTTCCAACTGTCTCATACCAAGCAGAGAACACTCTGCTCAGTTGCAAATACAGCACAGCCCATGAGCAGCAACTGCAGCTTGTAGATGTGTCCGAACCGCAGATCTAGCTAGACTGGATGCTTATGATGGACTATAAAATGCATACATCACCCTATAGTCTCTTTTTTGTCTCTTCTCAGTGCCTAAAACTCCCTTTGTAAGCCAGTTTCCTGCAGCTCCAGATCCTGCTCAAAACTCTTAAAACTATATCGCTTCCCACACATGAACTAAACTGCACAGACAAGCTGTCCAGTCCTGCTAGCTACTGATTATCTCATCCTCACCCTCCATGTGCTCCACAATTTTATGATTAAAATAGGAATCCAGATGACTTCTGATGGTTCAGTCTTTGCTGCAGAGCAGGATTAAGTTACCAAACTAGACGGCAGACATGACACTGATAACAATAGCTCTATAATGATGCATAATATCATAACTCTTTCAGAAACCCAGATGAGGATTCCAGACCTTGGTGCTATATCAATAAAGGGGGAAAATACATCTGGGAACACTGCAGTGTGCCCTCCTGTTCAAAAGGTACATGCAAGGGGACAGAGAATAGGCTTTAGAGCTTCCATGATTCACTGCATATATAAGGGTTCTCTGTGTACTTGTGCTATTTCTGTAGCCTGAAAAGTTGAGACTCTCGCATTAGATCATATTTTAGCTTTTAATATTTATGACAGCGAGAGACTGAGATTAGCATAGCTGATATATAGAAGCCTTGACAGAAATCTCAGTTAGAAACAGCTGATGGGTTCACATCCATTGGTTAACACGCAGCTTTCTTATTGAAGTTGGGAACATCAACTGCAAATCTGGAAGAGGCACGGATTACCGAGGCAGCCACAGTGTTACCAGTTCTGGAGCTACCTGTTTGAGGTGGAATTCTCGAATCCTTGTCAACAAGTTATATACTGCTTGGAGAAGAGATGCTTACCAGCTGGGCCTTGGTAGTCACAATTTCTGCCGGTACGTAGTCGGTTATAGAATTACAAAAGACCAAACTTCCTTGCGGTACTCTTGAGGCAGGGCTCTAGACTTTTTACGTGAGTTAATAAAGCACAGGAAGTACATTACTGCTGGGAATGAAGCTCACTGACAATGGTCATGTTATTCCACCTGACCTATCAGTGCTTCTCTAACATCAGACTCCATTAACGCAAATTCCACATGCCCCTAGGGCCCTATGTATCTCTAGAAAAAAACCAGAAATAGTACACTCGGGTCACAGTCTGCCACCTTTAGGTCTTCCCAAACTCCCTGCAGATCTAATAATACAAATAGCTCTTCTCTTTCCTGTGCTACAGGAATCCTGACAATGACAGCAAGCCCTGGTGCCATGTTCTGAAAGGAAATCAGCTCACGTGGGAGTACTGCAATGTACCTACTTGCTGTAAGGATGCTAGCACTCCTGATTCTTCTCTTTCTTTGAGGCATTACTGTTCTGCGTGTCATTTGTATTAAACTCAAGCCTCTTACAGTAAAATATGAGCTGGGAAAAAAACAGCAGCTTTTTGGAGTAGAAAGGTTTCACTCTGTGGCTCCACTCTCACAGAAGTGCCGCCTTCTCTGGCAGAAGGGAAGATTGCAGAAATGGAGGAGAGAAAAGGCAGAGTTCCCATGCTGTATTTTTCAAATCAGATTACAGGTTTCCTAGGAAACAGGAATGAGTCAGATAATAACCAGTTCATGCCAGGCTGCCTCAGCATGCACTGCCAGCTAACAGGCTCTTAACCCAACTCAAGGCAAGAGTGCCTGAACAAAAATCCTCTTTCTGGGTTTGCCATCCACAGCCACCTGTGGCTTACGGCAGCACAGAGCGCGCCAGTACAGGATTAAAGGTGGCTCCTACGCAGACATCGCAGCTCATCCATGGCAAGCTGCCATCTTTGTGAAGTATCGCCGAGCACCAGGAGAGCACTTCCTCTGTGGAGGAATTCTGATCGGTTCCTGCTGGGTTTTGTCAGCTGCTCACTGTTTTGAGGAAGGGTAAGTGGAGGATTTGGTACTCTCCAGGGGAAGCATGGAAAGCATCTGGTATAGCCTTAACAGAAGGGTAAAAAAACTTGGAAAAAAAGCTCTTTATCCCAGTTAGTCATTCTACACTGAAAATTATAGAGTTAAGTGGGCTGAACACATCAGAGAGGCATTTATTGGTCAAACTAGCAGCACGGCCTCATTTGACCACAGCAGAATGTCAAATAGCTGAAGAACAAAGTTGTCAATACAGATGCAGAGCCATCTGAAACTTGAGAACAGCAGGGGGCTGGCAGAGGAGCGTTGCCAGGATGGCTATAAGCAATTCACACAAAAATAAAGGCAAATAGGACACCTGAGGTCAAACTGCCTGGGTAATTAAGTAGTAATAGTGCTAAAGTAAGAAAAGCAGAAGCAACAGCAGCACATCTTCAAGGGAAAGGTCCACTCCAGTTAACATGGCAAGAAAGTAAGACTCTTTTGTTCTTCAGCTTTAGCACAAATCAGCTGAGGATTGTGCTGGGTAGGACTTCCCGAGCAACTCCCGAGGAAAATGAACAAAAGTTTCAAGTGAAGAACTACACTGTGCATCAGAGATTTGACTCCGAAAATTTCAACAACGATATTGGTAAGAACTTTTCTGACCTCATGACTGGAAAGGTCACAGCTGGCTCATGTTTGTGGTTAATGAAGTGGGGATTTTTTTCCCTCTTCAGCTCTGCTGCAGTTGAACTCGAATGCAGAAGACTGCGCTATTGAAACGGACACAGTCCGTGCTGCCTGCCTCCCAACACCGGAACTGCAGCTGCCTGATTGGACTGAATGTGAGATCTCTGGTTACGGCAGACATGAAGAATGTAAGTAGAAGATACTATCAAAGTTTAGGGCTCCTGCTGTCAAAGAATTCAAATCTTTAGCATCGCTTAATGTGCGACCCGCTGGATTATTATATGGGCTTATATCAGCACTACAAAATGTATGTGTAAGTGGGAAATACAAAAAAAAAAATCTTTTGCTGTAAGTTATTTCATTTGTCTGAGTTCTGTCAGCTGCATGGGCTAGAAGAGTTACAGGTAGTTAGAACAGTTACAGGTAGTTGCATTATTCTGAAAGAAACATTGCCTGTGCAGTGATTACAAAAAAAAAAAGCTAAAGAAATAACGATCCCAGATACATCTTAAATGCTTTTTAAAATTATTTTTAAAGTGAGCTACAACCAACAGGAATAAAAATACACAGGCTGACCTATATTTAAAACACCCCCCCACACACTCCCCCGACTTCTATTTTACTGGCACTTTCTACTAATTTCTTTTTATTCTCTAACTTTTAAACTCCGAGACAGACTGGGAAGCATCCATCATAACAAGACCTAATCATAATTAGAACCCATGGGCTTTTGGAACAGACTTGAAGACTTAACGTTAATGTAGCATAAAGCGGTGTTAAAGTGCTTTTAAAGCTAGTCCTCAACATTGCATACAGGGAGTACGGGATAAACTCTCTGAGAGGGAAAGGATGCTGCAACTGTAATTGAAAGCTAGACTGAAAAACACCAATCTTGCCAACTTCCAGCTTTGTGCAATTGCAGCTATGCAGGAGAATAAAACCAATACCCAAACCAAATAAACAGAAAAATCCCTTCCATTCTAACTTAACAAGGGCACGTTCCTATCCAGTTATTCAGTATTGTGTGAACAGCATCCGATTTTTGTTCGTGCAAGTCTAATATTAAAAAGCCAGGTTCCTGTTTCATACAGTTAGTGATTTTCATAGGTACTTCCTGTGACTTTGTTTTGATTGATGTAATTGTGCAAAGAAACATCCAAGAAACCCAGCAGTCTGGAGGCTACAAAAACCTCTTTTTGCTGATCTCACTAGCAAAGCAGCATCTCCAAGAATTAAAAAAGACCCTTTGGCAAGGAAATACTAGTTTAGCCACCTTCCCACCCCCAGCTATTTCTGTTTACTTTCCCCTAAACTACAGAAACCGGACTGCAATTTAAAAAAAAAAAAAAATACAGAAACATACATATGTATTTATATTGTAATTTTTTTCTAGTTTCTCCATTCTATTCAGAGCACCTGAAGGAAGGCCATGTCAGACTGTTTCCAGCCAGTCGGTGCACAACACGGCATCTAGACAACCGGACAGTCACAGACAATATGTTATGTGCAGGAGATACAAGGCACCTTGATGACGCCTGCAAGGTAAACCCAATCCTGTTCCTCTTTTCTTTTTTGGTCTGTCCTTGCTAGTCTGAGCTAACCAAACAAAAAAGCTTCAGAGAAAGGTTTAAAGAAGGTCTGCAATTGGCTACAAGGAAGTTGTAGAAGACTTTTGTTGAACAGAATTGCGGGGTCCTCTTTCTTTTTTCTTTCCCTGCCCCTCATAGCTGGGAAAGCAGACCACACTTAACCAAGGCCAACCAGAACAATACAGACCAAAAATCCCAAATATAGGAAATGCCACAACATGGAGCAGGAAACTCCACCTCAGCAGTATTTCCTAATATTTTCTCTTATGTGAGCATGCAAAACACTCAGCAGGAGGTTCTGTAAGAGGAATGGGGTGCTGCTCTACTGAAAAGTGAAGAAGAATCAAGGCCAAAAGATGATGGAGAACAAACAGCTGTAACGTGAGGAAAAAGGAGGGCACACATTCAATCCACATCCTTTCTGTTTAAACGGCTCTAGTAGTTTCGCTTTACTGTTACACACAGCAGGATGAAACACCCTGGATGTTTATGGCTTGAATAAGAGCATTCCTCTTTTTGTTCTTGTCAATGTCTCACCTACATTTCATACATGAGTGCCCAGGTTAGATGCTTTAGCATTAGATTTTGTGGTGTCTCTCGCTGCGAGAGCGTGGAGGAAGCCTGGAACACAAAAGTGGCTAATGTGAAAGTGCCGTTCCTAACAGCTCTTGGTTTGTATGCATACTACATACGGTAGTTCCGGAGACCATAGTGCACCACTAAAGCTAGTGAGGGGAAAGAACAACATGAAAACAAACACTAAAGGAGATTGTTACTAACCTGCTACTTCTCTGTAGGGTGACTCTGGAGGTCCTCTGGTCTGTATGAAGGATGATCGTATGTATCTAATTGGAATCATCAGCTGGGGAATAGGCTGTGGCCGCAAAGACATACCTGGTGTATATACAAATGTGAATCGTTATCTTGACTGGATTCAGGACAACATGAAACCCTGAGAAAGAAAAATGAACTCTTCACAAGCCTGTGGCCATGTCCTCACAGCTTCCTTTGGGGTGCTTTAAGGATGCTGACAGGGCTTCCTGTTTGTCCAGATGCTCATGACTTTCAGTGCAAGAGCAAGGCAAACTGCAGTGTGTGAGAAGGGCACATTCTCAAATTACTCCCGTTTCCTTATTGCAGGTTTTTGGAAGCTAACACTCCTTTCCCCCTACATCCCCAAGCTTTCTCCTTGCATCAAGTTGCATGAAAGCAATAGCTCTCTCTTCAGCGCAGCGGGGCGGAACAAAGGACAGGTGCAGTGGTAGCAGTTTTAGATTACATCCACAAATAAAGATCAAGTCATGTCACGAGGCTGCATTTGTCCTTTAACAGAAGACAGGACAGGTACAACCAAGTCACCACGAACTAGAATCTCAGCAATCAAGCATTACTTGCATTGCAGTTGCCATGTGACACTAGATGGTATCTGTGCACATCCTAAGCTTTAAGCCTCTTTGAGAGATTCTTTCTTGTCCAATTGAAGTAAGAGAAAGCAGGTGTGACTAGTGTTTTAGAAAAGGAAAAACTTATACTGAGGCTACAGAAGTTTACCTTTAGCTCAGTCAGGCATTATAGCTGGGAAACTAGCCTGTTGTATTTGGGAAATTCAAAACGTGGTAACTGAAAATATTTACTCTCTGTTTTAAGAAGCTCTCTGATGATCCACTAGCACAGCTTCTAGGCAAGTAGGGAAGCCTTTTTAAGTACATCCAGAAAAGAGATTTGGTAAGGACACCCATTACATTCTCAAATGGGTTCTGTAAATGGCAACTTTACAAATGGTCCATGTCTTTCTAGCTACCAGCTTAGAAACTGACCTCAAAGAGATCTTCTCTAACATCCTCAGAGAAGCAGTGGTGTAAGTCCAGTTAGCTTCAGCAATGAGTCCCACATTCCAGCCAGTGGAAGGGGGAAAAAAAATCCCAAGATATTTATTAAAAGAGTCGCAGTTCAGGTTTTCTGGTGTGACTGTCATTGTTAATTGTATTTTATTAAGCATTAATCTTGAGGAAAAAAAAGGCAAATCAATTTCCGTTCCTCCCCCTGAAACCCATTTCCAAGTTCTGCTGTGTCTTGCTATCCTGGCATCCACAAGCTTGCCAAATATTTACAGTCTGTAAAACACCCAGAACTGTTCCAATGAGTAACACAGGTAAGTGTCCTCAGAAATGCAACTGTTGTTCCACCATTCAGTCTATTAAATACATTATTTGAGCTCTGTGTGATCTAACAGCCACCAATAAAATGTAACTGAACTACATCTGATACTATCTTTTAGAAAAATAAATCCTACAAAAATGTAAATCTCAGAGAACAGTTGTTAAAAGTTCCTTGAAAATACCCTTCTGCCCTGCTTCATCTTTCACTCCACAGAACCTTGCAGCCATCTCAGACTGATACAGAAAGCTTCTCATAAGGGCCAGACACCTTTATGCGTATAAGAAGCCTTTTAAGATCTCAAGTAACATGAATCAC
>NW_010392103.1:351-7473 GCF_000710305.1 Buceros rhinoceros silvestris | reverse complement strand
GAGATACTTTAAAAAACAAAGCTACAAAGCCAAAGGACAGCATCAGTACTTCAGGAGCAGGAAGGTGAAGAGTTATTTCATTGCCCTTAGCCTGCCACCCAAAACCCTATCTAGTAAACAAAAATAGTTCAGCTGCATTCCTAAAGACAGCGTCACTGAGGTTCTAGGAAGAGCTCGGCACTCCTTTTGGGAACCATTAAGAAAAATTACCAAGAAATGAGTTTTAGCTTTTCAGACAGTTACTGAGTCCCAGGCTTACAATCCCAATTGCATGAAGACATCTCCCCAAGGCACTCACTATCTACAATCCAACTGGCATGATTTACCTTCCTCCTGGAACACCAACTGTATTTCTCTGTAAAGCCCACAGAAACCACTCTGAAATGACACAGGTGACATGTAGGAATAAATTTTATTGATGCCTTTGCTGAAGGTTATATTTGCACTGAACATGCTCAGCAGTAAGACCACTTGCTATAGCATTCAGCCGTTGCAATTCCACAAGCAAGATGTCAGGTCATCCACTGCAAGTATCCATCGCATGCAAACCAGAATGTAAGTTATCCTTTGTTTAGGGTCACCTTGTTCTGTTCACAAGCGTGAACTGTACATGCTGGACTCCATAGCCACCTGACGGATGCTGTAGTAACGTGTACAGCATCCTAGGGACAAGTTGTGCTACCACAGAGAAAACACATCGGCATCTAGTGGCCAAAGAGCACATTACAGACGATACGGAACCGTGCAGATGCCTCTCCTTTCACATTTATGCTGTACAGAGAAATGCAGCAACAGCTCCTGCAGAAGAAATGGTCCCAGTGAAAAATCCAGCGTCGGTTTGAATCCACCTGCACAGCAGCTGATTGGTACGGGAACTGGAATGAGGTAGGACAGCCAGAAACACTACAAAGGTACCAGGACACAGTTATCTCAAAGACAGACATCAGTGAGCAGAACAGCAGTATCACCTTCATTTGTAATAGGCAGGCAGGGACAAAAAGAGGTTCCAACGAGTTACTAGGATAGTGATCGTGTTCATTCAGCCACAGCTTCAGATGCCATCAGAGTGCTGTCTCCACAAAAATTCTCCTGCCTCACTTTTTCATCCCTGCCTCCCCAAAGAAGCTAGGAGAATCCCTACCTTCAAATACTGACAAAATAAGAAGAGAAGCAGAATTACATTCATATGTCATCACCCATCAGCTACAAGACCACATGTGCTACAGTCAGTCCTTCACAGGATACCATACCAAGATTTGGACGGTTTTCCAGTCTGTCTCCAGAGATTCAAGATATTTGATGAGCAAGACAGCTTATGAAATACCTAGAAAAAGCATCCACTTCTTTCCGTTTTCCTTCTCTGGCACTGTCCCCAGTCTCAGGCTTCTTAACTTCCCATCCCGGATAGGACAATCTACCTTTCTACTTCCTCCAGTCCTTTTGAGGCAGAATGGCTAGATGATCTCTCTGCTGCCAAGAACTAGACCACTCTCCACTTCTCCAGTGATGGAGAAGGGCAGATGCCAGACCATCACACTGGAGATGAAGTTTGTGGAAATTCAAATCCATCGCTCTACAAAGGGATAAAAACCAACCAAAATACAAGGAAGAGGAGGTATAAAAGGCAGTAAATTGCTACAATTTCCTTTAGGACAGCAAAGTGAAGGTGATACAAGCTTACACAGCTGACTCACTAATCCCAAGGGACCTGGACACCTCTCCCATCTGCCATTGTTCAAAATACTTCAGACTCAGAGACGAGATGGTTTCAGGTCAGCCGTACTTCTCCCTGCTCCCCAGCACCCTAAGCACTGGCTCTTCTGCTCATGCTACTAGAGGCAAGGGAGTGACCCTAAAGTGATGGATGGAGTAAGAGGCTGCATCCAACAGCCAGGGACAGGAGAAACAGGAAAGTGCTCTTCCTCACTATCTGGATCCTTTAGGTTCGGACTTGGAACTTGCCAGCCTTAGTCATGTACTTTATTCCCTTGAAGGGCTTGTACTTCTCCCCATACATGTCCAGGCGATTCACCTTCAGTCCTAAAGGCAAACAAACACAGCGTAAGACTGACTGCTGCCACAAACCAAGCAGACCACCTCCAGGATAAAGGCACAGAAGATCACACCAGAGGTGCAGAAAGCATAGGGAAAGTTTTAGCAAGCAGTAAACAGAACAGAGAAAAGCTGACAACTGCTAATTGTCAGAATCATTCTTTACAAACACATCCATATCCTAAGATTCTTTACAGGTCTGTAAGCATGAAATACAGGAAAATGTAGATAGGCTGTTGTTTCACAGAGCATCAGAGAACACAAATCCATGTACCTGTAGTTAAAACGCGTGACTTTTTTACTTGAAGAACACATTTGAGACAGAATGTACTTCAGAAGGCCTGCAGAGCTACTTCAGCTACGTGCTGAGTGAGCACTGACACAGCAGAGAATATTCAGCTTCTTAATCTGACAGTCACTTACCAGATATAGCCAGCTGCTGAATTTTAAACTGCAGGTTAATGGTGGGGTTTTCATCTGGTTTTGAAGTCCCAGCTTGCAGGCTCACGCTCCCCTTCAGGCTTGGCAGCTTTTGGGGGTTTATTTTCCCCACATCCCAAGACAGCAACTTCAATGAACAGAAAATGCAGCAGTAAACCAGAAATGCTATTACACCCTTTTCTAAAGAAGAGTCCCCTTCCAATGATGGCTTTTATCGTTTCTTTATGGAAAAGGTCTTTGTCTTAGTAGCTCGCCTTTCATATTGGACAGAAACAGTTTGGGCTTAAGAAGCAGCTGTCTCAGACTTTTGTTCTCCCTCTCTCTTTCCAAGAGGTTCCCCGAAAGCCTACCATGAGTGATATTTCCACTATCTGTGCTACACTTCCTGTGTGTAACAGTGACAAAAATAATACAGAATTGCCTCTTTTCCCAGCGGCTGGAGCAGCATTGCTTGAGGCTCCACAGTGTTGCTTGTGGGTAAACCATCAAATTTGCAGCTGTCCAGAAAAAGTTCCCGCTCCAAGAAAAGATATTGCCTTCAGAAAAGCAATGTTCAAGGAAATGTTCACATAAGCATGAACAGCTCAACTTCATTTGCTGAAAGGTAAAAAAGATTTAAAAAACACTATCTAATTGCCCTCTTTCCTCTCACCTTTGTAACTGGATCGAAGATATGTGTTCCTTGAGAAGGTGTGAGTGTCATATTTAAGACACCTTTTGGCATCTGGCTAGTGACCATCACTCCCTCTATGGTCTTCCCCATAGTCTGCTTCGGCCCCACCGTGATCTCAAAACGTCCCAGTGAGCTGCTATCACGGAAACTGATGTTGTGTTTAACGTAGACAGGAATTGCCACAAGACTAAATAAAGACATGAACAGAGTGTCTTTGTCAATCTCTTGCCTTCATCTTTGCTTTTCCTGATGCAGTCCCTGCCTTCTACACTGAAAACACTGGAAACCAATCTCCTTAAAAGAGAACAAATACTATGCTTATTTGTTTGATCCAAAAGCAAAGTCAGAATCCTGCTCTTGTCTTAATTTCAGGGGTTTTTTAATCAAGCTTGTTGTGTCTTAGTTTTCTACCTCTCTACAGGGCAGGTAACTACCTTCAGTATTAACAGGAGACTCGAGCAAAGAATGAGGAATGGTTTTGCGTGTCACAACCAAGCTGGCAGTAGTTCCACGCAGAGCAGCAGGACTTTCAATCAAAAGCACAAACATGGAGTGCATTTCTCACTCCTTTTCACCTACTTGTGTTCACCTAGCACGTAAGGTTTCACCTATCTTACATGCGTTTTAAAAAAGGAAAAAGTGCAAGTTACCATGCACTTCTACTTCACTTGGCAAAACATCCCACCTGATCTACCAGAAAAAAAGCTTTTATTTTTTTTCTCGTAGTTAAGAAGCTCCAAATTTTTAAATTCACAGCACTACATTCATCACCTACTTCTGAGCGCTGACATGGTAGGACAGCAAGCGAAAATTTCCATCGGGTGGAATGAAGGAAAGTATTCTCTCAGACTCCCAGCGCTTAAAACGCACACATGGATGAAAGCTGACATCATCCAGTAACCGAGGGTTCTGAAATAAAAGAAAGTCACCAGGTTAGTGAAGGCAGTACTGCTTCAAGTAACCTCCTCTTCTTCTTATTCTTCTTTCCCAGGAAGGGCCCACCATTCGACACACTCTGCCCACTTGAAGGTATCTACATTCAGACACGGGAAGCTATTTGATGCTGTTACATCTGTGCAACAGCAGTACTCAATACCTCTGTCTGATTTTAGAAAATTTAGTCATGTCAAACAATTACACAACTGATGCATACTCATAAAAAAGATGGTCTTTAAGATACCTGCCTAAAGGACTCCTGTATCGCAGAAACCGAGTCACAGCACATGCTAACAGTACTTCTGACAAAGAATCTGAAAATAAAACCTTTAGGCTCAAAGTTGCTGAAGATCATTACGAGTTTCCATTGCCAGTTCTTTCTCTTTTTGTGTGGCATACCCAAGTTCTGATCTACGGGAATCCATCCGTGTGAGACAGATCCTAGTAGCAGAGCTAGAAAACCTTGTCAAAGTACTTAGGTAAAGACAAATCCTTGAGCTTTACCATAAAGGATAGGGTAAGGTCTGGCATCCCAGTCAGCTTGACACAAGCATCAATCACCCCTTGGATTTCAGCAGTAATCGTGGAACCTGCAACAATGAAGTAAACACAGGAGGTTATATGAACCCGATCAAAAAAATCCCAATGTGGTAAAACTATCAGTGGGGAAGAAGGAAATTTATTATCTTTATGAAATGTAACAGCTCATTATATTGCCTGCTCAACATTTTTCTTATTCGCAATGCCTTCTGGAGAAGATGCATCCCAATAAGAAACACTGATAGCAGCAACGTCCATTTTAATGGCCAATGACAATAGCCCCCAAGTCCAACAAGACCAAGATGAATGAAGACTAAGGAGATGGCGCTATGCACAATTTCCACTCACCTTCTATTTTCCCAATATAGAATTGCTTACAAGATCTCAGGAACAAGGACAAGTGAAAACCTTGGTATCTCTCTAAAATTTTTGACTGACTAGCCCCTGCAAGTTGGCAACATTCTAGAATAAGCATAGAAATAGAGCTTCCCACACTTAGGTGAGGGAGGTCCTCTTGGAAAACCTAAACGTCTCTTCAGGCACTATCAGGACAAGTTACGCTCATCTTAGCCAGAAGCAACTTCCATACCCGATTTGTCAATGATTGCATCTATCTCCTCAATCACATCAAAGTATGCCTCATTGTTGGTATATTTGACACCAGTTCGTCTCCAAGGCACCACTGATAGCTGTCCAGTAGGAAGCTGGTCACCCACGTTTGTGCTTCCTAGAAAAAAGGAAGGCAATCACAGCAACTACCAAAGTTAGACAATGCTCCAGAACAAGTCCTTGGCCTCACATAATTTAATTGTAATTAATCCCTGAGGACCTCTTTGTAGGAGAGCAATTACTCTTCCAGATTCACTGTTTGGATTCTACAATTTGCATCTCTCTTTCATCCAACTCAAACGTACCATGATAAGGCACAGGGAAGCGTAACTAAGAAACAAAACACAAAGCCACCCCAACAAAAAACCCACACCAAACAAACTGATCCAGGAAGTCATGTCACGGTTGTAAGTGGAAATGCAATCTGTCTGCTTCAGTTAAAGGGAGAGGAAAGAAAAAAAAAAAAAAAGGTGCTACTGGTGCACCTCAAAGCAAAGCACAAACACCGGACTCCCTAAATACACCTATGCTGGGGTTTAGAATGGTACAGGACAACCCTGATATTCTTCACTCACATCCTAAGTTACTTATGCAGGAATACTGCCACATGGCCTCTCCAGTTTACCTACTCTCCGTTTCCTTGTACCTGTGATGGTGTTGACAACTGTTCGCAGGATAGTGGGAGGTTTTATCAGCTCCTTAAGAATATTAGACTCTGTTGCCAGTGGAAAGCCATTGTCCAGCATCTCCTCCAGCACCTCATAAACCACCACAACATTGTCCTTGATCATCATCTCTGAACAGACACCAAAATAATCCTGTGCAAAAGAAATAATTACTCAGCAACCTCTGAAAGAGAGTCTTAGTGATCATTCAGTGCAATATCCTCCTACACAGAAATAAATCAAGCCTCTTCTTGGAGGAGGTGAAACAACACTGAAACTCCATGTATTAGTATAAGCACATCAGACTCACAGCTCCAACAGACATGCAAAACTTTGAGCATACCTAGAATTCCTCATCCTGCACTACAAACATTATTTCTTTTTCAGACATACCAGATTTTAACACATGGCCAAGCCAGTGAGGACACACTCACACCTCGTCCCCTCACAAAAAACAAGACCTAACGACTGACGTAGTACATTTTTGTTCTGAACAGCCCATCCACTCCCTGAACTCAGGGAAAAGTAACTCAGCCTACACTCACATTCTGATTGGGACCTGAAAGCAAAAGCTCACATGATAGTCGTTTGACCAAGCACCCACATTTCCTGTATTCTGGTAGGATGCTGGTCACAAGACATTTCAAATCTGGACTACACAATCCTGTTGCCGGCAGGCAGGAGACAAACATCTTCATTTCCCACGACCGGCTGTCACGTCAGCCACAGCACTGAGGGAATACAGCTGCTGCAGGGCCACTCTTGAGACACACTCCTTCAGGAGGCAAACAGATGTAAGCACATAGGTAGGTTGTCGCTAACTGACTAAAGCACATGGCTACGAATTACAAAAACTCCTTGTGAGAACAAGGCCAGGTTGGTCTTAGCTCACAGCTCCTAGAAGATACAAGGCTGCAAAAGAGAAATATAAATCTTGATTGCTAAAAGGTCCTTCCTGT
This sequence comes from Buceros rhinoceros silvestris, assembly GCF_000710305.1. Taxonomy (NCBI): domain Eukaryota; kingdom Metazoa; phylum Chordata; class Aves; order Bucerotiformes; family Bucerotidae; genus Buceros; species Buceros rhinoceros. The sequence continues at coordinate 598 of NW_010392103.1, read as the reverse complement.
GAGCGCAGTCGATCCCGCACCCCTCACCACCCCAGCAGTACATTGCTAACCACCGCAAGCCCTCCAGACCCACTCTAGATCCTCGAGGTGCAGGGTGAGAATTGAGAGGGAGGAAAACGGGAGAACTAACTGCTGCTCACCGGGACGGCTCCCGGTTCTGCCCCGCGCCCCGTTTTCCTTTACAACACGGCAGGGACCGGCGGCTCCTCCTCGGCACACTCACGCACCAACCCCTCAGCTACAGCCG
>NW_010392103.1:0-229 GCF_000710305.1 Buceros rhinoceros silvestris | reverse complement strand
CCCCCCGGGCCGGCGCTGCCCCCGCTCGCACGCCAGCCGCACCTGGAAGGTATCGACGACGCGGTGCAGGAACTCGATGACGAAGAGAGGCGGCACCTCGCTCTGGATAACGGCCACGAAGAAGATCTTGTGGCGGTAGACGCTGAGGAGGTAGTGGTGGGGCGTGGGGATCACCGGCGGCACGTTCTCCGCCTCCGAGGCCCTCTCCTGCGCCTCGAAGAAGTAGTCA
>NW_010392102.1:2793-5498 GCF_000710305.1 Buceros rhinoceros silvestris | reverse complement strand
TTTTTTTTTGGCGCTTGACTCAGGATTAAAAAACTGGAATGGTGAAGGTGTCAGCAACAGTCTGAAAACGAAACATGTTGGAGCGAACGCCCCCAAAGTTCTACAATGCATCTGAGGACTTTGATTGTACATTTGTTTCTTTTTTTAATAGTCATTCCAAATATTGTTCTAATGCATTGTTACAGGAAGTTACTCGCCTCTGTGAAGGCAGCAGCCCAGCTCGGAGGGAGCCGATGCCAGTTACTGGTGTTAGGTGATAATTGCTTGTCTGTAAATTATGTAACCCAACAAGTGTCTTTTTGTATCTTTCCGCCTTAAAAACAAAACACACTTGATCCTTCTCTTCGATTTGTCAAGCGAGCAGGCTGTGTTCCCCGGTGGTAGATGTGAATGAAGGCGATACAGTCCCCCGCAAGGTCTAGAAGTGGTGCCAGTATGTGGGGGAGGGAGAGGCTACCTGTACACTGACTTAAGACCAGTTCAAATAAAAGTGCACACCATAGAGGCTTGACTGGTGTCGGTGGTTTGTTTTCTTTCCTCTGTGCCCCTTCTTGACGGTTGCTCCGTGCTCTGATCTGGCCTTGCAGGCTGCCCAGCTCAGCTATCTGACTGGGGGCTGCCTGCTGCGGAAGCCAGATGACTCCTGGTGATACAGGAGCCTGCCAAACCTGCAGGTCTCCATCGCTGCCTCGGGCTGGAGCTCTAAATCCTGCCAGCGTGTGTGTACACTGGGGAGCTGCTGGAGGAGCTGGGCTTCACTTTGATCCACCTGCACCACCACTTGGTGTGGTGTGACCAGCTTTGGCCTGATGAAAGCAAGTAGTGGTGGTGCCACCACAAACCTGCCCAAGCAGCTGGCTTCTCCCTCAGCCAAGGCTCCATGGGGCAGTGTCCCCCCAGCTCTGCTGTCCAGCTGCTGGTTTGTCCCTGGAGGGAGACCTGGGTTCAAACGGGGAGGCTCACGCTCTGGCAGTCTCTTTGCTGGGTGGAGCAGCTTTCAAGTGAAAGTGAGGGAAACCCTTTCATGAAGTGGAAAAAAAATTCACTTCAGGGAGTGGGGCCACTGGGCTGTCACACAGGGCTGGGCGAGGGTGGGGCTGGGAAAAGGGTGTGGGGAGGAAGGGAGCTCTTGGATGTCAGTGACACAGCTCCAGGGCTTGCTGTGGGCAGAGCAGCTACCTGCCTCCACCCAGAAGGAGGGTCACAAGGCTCCTCGGCTCTGTCCCTGTCCTCTGGGCATCTAACTTTTTGCAAAGCTTCAGCCTGTTTGAAGAATCAGATTCTCCAGGTTCACGACGAGGAGCAGCCCCAGCGGGGAACCCCACAAAGCTACCCTAGGAACTGAAGCCCTGCTGAGCGCAGCAAAGTCCCCGGAGCTGGAGCCACTGCTGTGGGAGTGAGGGCAGAGAGCACCAAGGCTGCCAGGTCAGGGATGGGGGAGAGCAAAGCCAGGTGACACCGCATGGTGCCAGCTCAGGCAGAGCGGATTGCCCGCAGCAGCAGCGCTGCCTTCCCAGGGCTCCTCCAGCCTGCCTGCCTTTGAAGAGCTAATGGCTGCGATTGTGTCATCTCCCAGCACATGAAAGGCAGGAACAGGCTCCGTTGGCTCTTTAATCCTGTGCCTGGCCTGATCCTGCTCTGCATCCTGCTGCGTTCAGGGTGGACCTGCTGGTTTCTGCCCTTCATCTCCCCAGCCTCCCTCCGGGTGCAGCAGCAGCCTGGCAGGGCTGTAGCTGCAGACACTGGGCTGGGCAGACGAGTTACTGGAAGCACCAGTTTGCAACAGGAGAGATGAAACAGGTTGGAGCAAGGCCCAGCTTGGGCTTATAACCTGAGGTCTTGGGGAAATGGGGTGAGGAGGAGGCAACGGCAGCTGCTGGGGAGGGAGCTGGTGGGAGCAGGGCAGGAGAAAGTCCAGCAGGCAAGAAGAGATGGTGGCAATAGGGAAATGGGGCACCCTCCTTTGGCCCTTCCTGAAAGGTCACCGATGGCTGCGGAAAAACGCTGTGGGACACGAACAGAAGAGACGATGGTGGCGGCGAGGGAGGAACCACAGAGCAGCAAAATGCTGGGGGCTGAGAGCAGCTCAGGTGGGCAGAGGTGTGGGCACAGGGGCAGGGCGCGCGATGGGCTAGTGCAGAGTGGCCAGGCGCAGGGGAGCCAGGCTGATTTTGGTGCTCCACAGCACCGTGGACGAGGCTTTCTCTTCTTTAACACTTTGCAGGGTGTTTTTTTCTCCTTTCTTCCTATTTCACTCGCTGTTCCAGACAACCAGCCCCAAATAAAATGAAGCCAAGCCTTTCACAACCCTCCCTGATGTCTCTCCGGCACGAGGCTGTGGCGTGCGGAGCTCCTCTGCAGGCTCTCCAGCAAGGCCCCGTTTATTCCTCCTCTGGGCCATTACATGCTGGAGAAAAGAATGTGGTGCTGGGCAGGGAAACCTGCGAGCATTACTCACTGCTCCGAGCTCCAGCGAGCAGGGGGAGCCCAGGGTGGTTTCCTCTCAGGAATGACAGGCGCTGGAAGAGGGGGGGGATTTTTTAATCTGCAGTTTCTCTGACATCATTTTTCGGAGGGCCTGGTTTGCCTCTCGCTGTTTCCCAGAGGTGGGGAAATGCCAAGGGGTCTGTACCTGCTAGGGGAGCTGTTTTAGCCGTGTCCTGGCTCTTGAAGCCACCAGCCATGGGCAAGACTCAAAGGAGAAG
>NW_010392102.1:0-2667 GCF_000710305.1 Buceros rhinoceros silvestris | reverse complement strand
GTAGGGACTCATCAATCCCCTGGCTACCTCCTCCTCCTCGCCAGCTCACAAATAGCCAGGGGTTGTGGGGAGACCAGGAGGTTTAAACTGGCCAACCACAGGCCAGGCTGAGTGTGTCCCCCCATCTGGCTCAGCGCTGGTGACATACCAGGTGTCTCAGGCCGCAGAGACAGTGGGACTTGGCTGTGGATCCTTGCAAGCCACCCAGCCCTTCCTCGCCTCCCTTTCGCTGCCCAGGAGGAGCTGGCTCAGCTCAAGGGAGCTGAGCAAACACATTTTACACCCTTTCTTCCCCCAGAGCTCCCAACTTTCGCTGTGGCTGGAGACAGTTGCTGGCACTTCACCTGCAATTAGCTGGTGACCTGGAAAGTCACCTCGCTGAGCCGCTTAGGGAATCAAGCCACCATCAGGAATTAGTGTTGTCCTTGGCAAAGGAGATGGTTGAGGCTCTCGGGATTTAGCCCTGAAGGGCCTCAGTGTCTCTTAGCCATGTCAGGAAGTGTTGACCAGAAAGGGTCCCTGGCTGGGGGGTCCCCTTCTCTCCTTAGCAAGCGCATGCTGCTGCAGGAGACGTGCCAGCTGGCTGCATGCAAAAGTCCCAGGAAACCCCAGAGCAGTCTGACAAAACCCACCTCCTTGCAGAAGTCCCCTCTGAGGGCACAGAGCACCACTTTCAGAAAATGGGCTTTCCGAGGTGTCAGTTCAGAGGTGGGACCATGGGTATCGGCTGTGCGAGGGCGGGAGGAGTCCTGGTCACTGCTGACCTGGAGCCTGCCCTGGCTCGGGGCAGGACCCTTCGGTAATCCGCTTTAGCCAGCCTTAGGGTATTAAACCGTATCAAGCATTGGAAATCACTTACAGCGTGGAGCTGGCAGCTCACCCAGCACACCAAGCGCTCTGGCCGCTGTGGTCCAGCTGGGCTTTAGTTGTGCTGACAGGAAGATGAGATGTCCAGGCTCTATCAGTCTTAGGAAGAATCAAAGGAGAGAAATGACTTCCCAGAGGGAAAACTATAAAATCCCCAGGTCAGTCTGGCCTTGAACAGTTAAAGGATTTTTATACACAGCAAAATATCTTGATACGAGCATTAATTTGTTTGTTTGCCCTCCTGGACTGCGACAGCATGGTATGTGCCTGCCTTCTTTGGGCTGAGAAAACTGCGTGAGTCATAAACCGAACAACGTCTGCCCTGAGACGGCCCGGCCCTGAGCTGAACCCATCTTCACAGGCGGCTCCCGAGTGCCCACACCGAGCAGAGCGTTCCCGAGGCCAGGCAGAGCAGGGAGGGTTTCTCCTTTCACCGCCCAGCCACCTCCCAGCGACCATCATGAGAAACGCCGCAGCTCGGTGTAGCTCTTGGCTTCCTTCCTCCTTCACCATCCATCCAACGTCCTGCTGCTGCCTTGTGTTTTATCTACAGCACCACATTGCTCGTTTTTTTGGTGGATCCCGAGTCCAAGCACAGCTTCGAGTCTGGTTTCTCCTTGGGAGGTTCTCGTACCTATCTCTGTTCCCAGTTCTTACTGGGGTTGTCAGGTGCTGTCTGGTCTCTGTATGCCCCAGGGCTGGAGGGCAGCCGTGGCTAGTCCTCACGCAGGCGGCTCCAGTCCATCTGGCTCTCTGGGCAGGGCTTTTACTCTGCTTATGGGCCTTACTGAACATTTTATTACCATTTGCATTGGAAATACAGGTGTCCTCCCCCCCGGCCTCTGCTTTACTTGATGACTGCAAATGTGGCAGGTCGGCATTTTTCCTAGATGTCAAACGAGTCGGTCTTGACTGAAGAGCCTCTGGATTTAATTTGTCATTACCCTCTAGTTAAATGAATCGCGTGACACAAAGCAGGTACGGATTCTCTTACTGAGGCTCTCCCTCATCTAAGGGCTAAGAGGGTGTTTCTTCAACTCCAGAGCCTAGAAGCAAAACAGGTAATCAAAACTTGTGGCACCTGCTATTTCTAAGCGAAAACCCCAATCTACCCTTAATCTAATTCATGGCCCTAAATGGCAATAATCAGGCCGGAAGAAAGCAGCAACCTATTCATCCTCCTTTGTAGGGCATCTTTAAAACACACTTTCTCCAAAGAGAATTCCTGCAGCACGCACGTAACTGGAAATTCCAGCGCTCTGGTCCTGTCTGTACTTGAGATGTGGGATGAGGAGCTAACAGCGATAGTGCTGAGCCAGTTCGGATGTTGCTGTGTGCAATGGCCGTGCTCACAGCAGCCCCGGATGGCTTCTGCACGGCCCTCTGTGCATCCATGAAGTGAAGCGTTGTATCTCCTAGCCGCAACCCGCAGAATTGGAATGTTTAGCCTGGTTAGAGCCCAGGCTGATGATCGTTGCGTACATGACCTGAAGCTGGCAGGTTTATATTTAGGGTTTTCCCGTGAGGAAGCGGGTGTGCCTGCAGCCCCCTTGCTAGCACTGACCCGTTTGGTGCTCATGGGTGTCCTGTCTTCCACGCTCTGGCAGCTTCCAACCCACAGCACGAACCGAGAAGGGATCGTTCTCTGAAACCTCCCTGGAAAACCAGGGTGTACCCGACGGGGGTGTCCCCCCACACCGGCGGGGCTTCCTCTGCCCGAGGAGTCACTGCTGCGCCCCGCGGCTCCTCTCAGGGTGGATTTACATCTTCGGAGCCGACTCGGGGCTTCGTGGGGGCGCG
>NW_010392101.1:450-687 GCF_000710305.1 Buceros rhinoceros silvestris | reverse complement strand
AACGCTCATGAAATTCAGTTTCACCCCGTAGCAACCTGAAGTTAAAGGGTCTGGGAGGTCAAACGGTCACGGAAGGATAAGAAAGGAGCAGCGGGAGGGAGGGGAAATACTTTTAATAGAATAAAACATGTCATTAATTTAATTTATTAACTTAATTAATAAAATCTACCTGCCCAAAGGGGTCGGAATCAACTGCCACGTGGTGGCTTTACGCCCTGAAGGTGTGAAAAGGGCTGA
>NW_010392101.1:0-331 GCF_000710305.1 Buceros rhinoceros silvestris | reverse complement strand
AAGGTGTCGACATCAACTGCCACGTGGTGGCTTTACGCCCTGAAGGTATGAAAAGGGCTGAAAATGGGTCAGGCTCGACATATAAACAGTCAAAAAAACCTTGACAGCAAATTTCCCTGAAGGGAAATCGGCTAAGGAAGAGGAGGGACCCACGGGACGAGGCTGGACACCAGCGCCACAAGGACAGCGGGGCTCTGCGGGTGGGGGAAAAGGGGAAATAGGGCAAATCTGCTGGGAAAAGTACAGAAAAGGGTGATTCCCACTGCCACGAGCAGCGGGAGCTGGGGAGAGGGATCCCGGCTAGCAGCGGGGGGCAGCTCAGCTCCTGGAG
>NW_010392100.1:660-1343 GCF_000710305.1 Buceros rhinoceros silvestris | reverse complement strand
GTTCACTTACCATTTCCTCTTGGATGGAACCCTGATAACACTCTCCATCTCCCTTGTGTGGTTCTAGAGGCCAAGCACCCAGTGATTGGTCTGACCCATTAAAGACTGCGGCAAAGAAGGCATTGAGTACCTCAGTCTTTTCTTCATCCCCAGTCGCTATTTCTCCCATTGCATTTAGCAAGGGATGGAAAGTCTCCTTGACCCTGCTTTTGCTGTTAAGGTATCTATAGAAGCTTTTATTTTGTCTTTTATGTTAGCAGCCAGATTAAGCTCCAGCTGGGATTTTGCCTTTCTAATCTTCTCCCTGCATCGTCTCACAGAATCCTTGTAGTTTTCGTGAGTGACTTGCCCCTTCTTCTATAGGTCACAGACTTTCTTTTTCTTCTTGAGCTCTAGCCAGAGCTCTCTGTTCAGCCAGGCTGGTCTTCTGCCCTTCCAGCTCGTCTTGTGGTTCACTGGGACAGCCTGCTCCCGGGCTTTGAACATTTCCCTCTTGAGAATTGTCCAGGCTTCCTGGACCCCTTTGCCCGTCAGGACCGCCTCCCAAGGTACCCTGCCAGGAGTCTCCTAAAAAGGCTGAAGTCTGTCCTCCGGAAGTCCAAGGCAGCAGTTCTGTTGAACCCCCTCCCTACTGCTTCTAGAACTGAAAAATCTATTATCTCATGGTCACTATGTCCAAGACA
>NW_010392100.1:0-522 GCF_000710305.1 Buceros rhinoceros silvestris | reverse complement strand
TGCTTCCCCCCCTCCCTACTGCTTCTATGACTGAAAACTCTATTATTTCATAGTCACTAAGCCCAAGACAGCCTCCAGTCTTCACACCATCCACAAGTCCTTCTCTGTTGGTAAACAGCAGGTCCAGCAGGGAGTCTTCCCTGGTTGTTTCCCTCACCAGCTGTGTGAGGAAGTTGTCTTCCACACACTCTAGGAACCTCCTGGACTGTTTCCTCACTGCTGTGATGAATTTCCAGCAGACATCTGGTAGATTGATTGGTTGATTAGCCCACAGAAGTGAAAGCTCCAGGGAGACCTTACCATGGCCTTCCAGTACTTAAAGGGGGGGCCCACAGAAAAGGTGGGGCAGGACTCTTACCAGAGAGCGTAGCGATGGGACAAGGGGTAACGGTTTCAAACTGTAAAAGTAGATTTAGATTAGAGGTGAGGAAGATGTTCCTCACTGTGAAGGCAGTGAGGCACGGGAACAGGTTGCCCAGAGAAGCTGTGGTTTGTCCTATCCCTGGAAGCGTTCAAGGTCTG
>NW_010392099.1:1146-1377 GCF_000710305.1 Buceros rhinoceros silvestris | reverse complement strand
CGGATTGAGGTTCTCAGCCCCACGGGAGCACCCGCAAGTTATGGCTTTTTTCTTTACTTTTTTAGGTTTATTTTTTTGCTTTTTTGGCAGCAAACTTACCCCTCCAGATGCCCTAGAGAAAGCAAGACTGCGCACAGGGGGCTACTGCCCTGCCAGCGCCTCCACACTGGGGTCAGAGGAGAGGGGCCGTGGGCAGGAGCCAGACCTCCGACCCCTGCCCAGCCCAATCGC
>NW_010392099.1:597-824 GCF_000710305.1 Buceros rhinoceros silvestris | reverse complement strand
AGAATCCTCCAAAACGAGGATAAAGTGGAGCTTTCCTCAAGGGCCTGCGGAGGAAACGGGCCGCGTGTCTGCTCGCAACCGAGGGGCCAGTGCGGCGGCTTGGTGTGGCTACAGCAACTCGGGCGCATGGCGGCGTGGCCATGAGATGAAAGCTTTGGCAAATAACTTACAGAGGAGGAAGGGGGGCAGCGGGGGACCTCTCCTTGCCTCCCGTGCAGGGTGGGCGA
>NW_010392099.1:0-296 GCF_000710305.1 Buceros rhinoceros silvestris | reverse complement strand
GGAGAGGCTGGATGCACGGCGGGGGCACCCACCGCAGGACCCGGGGTGGAGCCGGAGCCCCTGGATGCGCTGGTAGATACACTCCCAATCGCAGCGTCCCTCTCCCTGGGCACCACCGGGGTGTAGGGGGCTGCCGCTAGGTCCCGGCATCCCCATCGCCGCCCACCAGCACTGGTCCCATGTCCTTGGCCAGGGCGAGCATCAGAGCATCCCCGGGCTGTGCCGCCAGCAAAGAAGGGACTGGGGACCGTCCGCGATGCTCTCTGCCCGCCGCCCGCTCTGCGGCCAGGAGGGGC
>NW_010392098.1:1722-4875 GCF_000710305.1 Buceros rhinoceros silvestris | reverse complement strand
GGGGGGCGGTGGGAGGGGAGATTTGGGAGCAGAAGAATAAGGAACCCAAAACAACTCAGGTTCAGTTTATATTGCTCTGGCAGGTGAGACAGCTAAAACAAAGATAACACTGGACCGAGGTACTTCACCTCCGCAGGATGAGAGCTGGATTGTTTTTGGAAGCGCCATGAATCACGGTCATAAATATACCAGGCTTTAAAAGCCTTCGACACCCACGTAATTCTGAACTCCAGTTTCATTCTCCCTGGGTCACTCAACACATGCTCGACAAGCCGGACTCCAAGCAGAAGGCTATTCAATTATAGTGCAATCCAAAAACGAGAACTTGTGTTTTGCTGGACAACATCAACACACCTCTCCTGAGACGGAAAAAGCCCTCCCCAATGCTTGATTAGTCATTCAGCTACAACACGAAAGAAAGAAACCAGGAGTTTTGCTCTATTTCCTCAACTTTGCAGCATAAAAGGGCTTAAAGATGTTTCCTGCAACAGGGGAGCTGCTGGCGATGTACCGGCTGTTGCAGGATTGCCTGGCTGGGAGCCAGAAGGGAGGGTGCCCGATGGGAAAACACAAAATCCTGCAAGAAGCGCTGCTTTCTGTACATCACTACCACCGAAAATCCTGCTCACCTGGCGGCAATAGCAGCAGGGAGCTGCGAACGCGAGTGGAGGACACGGCGATTCGTGGTAGGGATTAGTGCTGGAAAACGAGTGGTTTGCCCACATTACTAGTTGACAGACACTTTCTCCCGAGTTATAACGTAGCCTCGGTGATCTACAAGCAAATACGAGGTTTCATTTGAAAAAGAAAAAGAAAAATGCTATTCATCTGAATAAATCTTCCCAGGAAGAAAAGGGGAAGGAACGTCACATACTTCTCTTCAGTAACAGGAATCGAGAGCTGTGTGTTTTGATAAGCAGGGTAGCCACAAAACGCTACCAAAAACAAAGGAGGAGAACTGCATAAACGTAACTCTTTTCCTTCCAATTAACCCTCAAACCTTACAGTTCCTGTCCCTCTCCCTCCCATCCCCCACACATTGCACAGCAAAATTCAAGGCTCGAAGCTCCTAAGCTGTTTTTCTGCATCATATAGCTGCAAGGAGACAATATTCTTTGGGTTAGAGCAGCTTTTCAGTTTTCACACGTATACGTGCAACAGAAACCATTTCTTTTCCCCTGTTTTCCACAGTAGCTAAGACTTACTTTAAAAGAAAATCACCTTTAATTAAATGGGAAGCATTAAAAAGGATCATGAGATTTGCATTCTTTGGCACCTCAGATTATTACCGTTTCCAGAGCCGTGACTTCCCCTTCTATCTCCCCACCAAGCTCCAATTCAGGAACACTCATACGTGAGTGGATTTTGGCATTTCTCGTACCGAGACACTGGAGTCTCCAGGCCGACAAGACGGCAAGGCAGCAGAATTTACGCATTCCCGGGAGATCTCCGTTTCATTTTGCTGCATGGACAGATAATGCGCCAAGCCTGCACTCTGCCCAGTACCTATATTTAGGGACTGAGTTGACCTGGCAGTGCCCCCATAAGCTCATTTATTAAGATTCACTTATTCATTCTAATATAATCTAATTAAAGTGCAGCACTCCCGCACACGGGCATGGCGGTGACTGAGGGGGGATGAGTTCAAACACAGGGAACCTGGCCCAGATGCTACTTTAGTTCATGGGGGAAAGGAAAAAAAAACCAACAAACCACACACACCACCCTTGCAAAGGAATGGCAGGAACTGCAGATGCTTGCAGACCATCTTCCTGCTCACAGCAGCACCTGGATCCACTCTGCTTCTCCCCTCCACCAGCTAAAGACCAGTTCTTCAACTGGAAGCAGCAGCAGCGCCCAGAACAACATATGATGCTTACTGATGTGAGGCTGCTGCTCCAAACTCACTGCAAATAACCACCATTAAGCACCAGCCGGGGGAAAAAAAAAAAAGCAGGAATCAGTCTTTCAGGTAGCGCCCACACCAGCAGGCACAGATGCCTTCCCAGACTAGAAACCGCAGGCATCAACCTGGAAAAAGCACAGCCTGCTCCTCCAAACTCACTGCAAATACCCACCATTAAGCCCCAGCCGGGGGAAAAAAAAAAAAGCAGGAATCAGTCTTTCAGGTAGCGCCCACACCAGCAGGCACAGATGCCTTCCCAGACTAGAAACCGCAGGCATCAACCTGGAAAAAGCACCAGCAAGTCCACTCGGTAAGAAATTACTTTAAAGGCTCCATTCTGGTGAGAAATAGGAAGTTTTCAAAGCTCAGGAGTATCCCCTCTCCTGCAACCAGCTGTAGCTCAGGCATGCGAACAGGAAGAAGCTTTTACATGTCTAAAAAACATAAATAAATAGTGGGGTTTTTTCAAAAGGCATGGTGTGGTTTATTTGCTTGGACATCTTGTATATGACAAGAGGAGAAACAGATTCCAAAGAGTCACGAGCTGGTAACTCTCCAATCTATCATGTCCATGGTTTATGCACAGTCATTAACAAGAAGTGATTTGTCTGGGATAGATTTAGCCCAGCAACTCCCTGTCTCATTAGTCTGAAACAATTACCTGAGGAATGTCAAAAAGTTTGAGAGCTTAGTGCAGCCAGTTGGCCCCCCCAAAATACTCAGATAGCCCCGTCCTGCTGCTCCGTCAGCACAGAGCAGGAAGCTTAAGAGCTAAACACAGATGCGTAAAATTCCCCTTATATTAAAAAGGTTTTGATGGGTAAATGCAAAAGGGTTTCACTCACACGGAAATCCTGAGAATATTGATAAGAGAACAACAGGAGAAGACAAAGATTTTTACTTGTCCAACCTATCAAAACAACTAGGGATCCGATTGCTGCCTCTAATTACATCAGGGAGGGAAAAGAAGCATTTAAACCAAACTGCAATGCTAGAACTAAAACAAACTACACAGACAGGCCATAAACACCATGAGGATGGAAATTCAGGGATTGCTCCAAGGCGGCTCTCCAGCGGAGACGGGGGTGACGACTACACTGATCAAGTTCCACCATAAAAGCAGTTATGTCACGAACGGCATCCACAGCACGGCCGGGTGCTATGAACCAGGAAACTGAACTGGGTCGAGGCTCTCTTCCGCTCTCGAGTTCTTATCAGCTCGCTCACTGCCACAGCTTTCAGAGCAG
>NW_010392098.1:0-1636 GCF_000710305.1 Buceros rhinoceros silvestris | reverse complement strand
AGTCTTTCAGGTCAGGAAGCAGGAATGAAGAATTACCCTCCTGTCCTCCGCTCCCTCCCCACCCCTCCAGGACGGCACGGGGGGTATTCACACTATTTCCTCAGGCATGTAAGGGGGGAATGAGCAGGGAACTGAACTTGGGAGTTGAAGCTCTCGCAAAGTCAATGGCGAGAAGTGGGCGTCTTGGCAGTGGCCGGGGAAGGGATTAGGAGCAACCAAGTTTGATGCTTAAAATAAACCACACGTCCTCTGCCCCCATGCCCTTACACTTAAGGGTCTTGGCTAAAAACATACTGAATCTATACCCATCGCCTCCAAAATCCCCAGGGAATTTCAGTTTCTGAAGGATTTTCTTAACCCTGGGTTTACAGTACAGGGGGTCAGGCAATGATTAGACACTTTTGAGCCGTCTAATCTCCAACAGTAAGAGCAGATGATGCATAAGAAAGCTGTTACATGGCTAAGTGCAGTGAGCATTGAGCAAGTCTTCCCCTTTCCTCCAAAAACAAAGTTAACAGACTGAGTTACCTGTAATAGAGGTTTTATCACTAGTGGGGGAGAAAGGATCAAATTAAAAACTGATTGTGTTCTCCATAGCCCACTGCTGCCAATTCTGAGAGCAGAAAGCATCTTCTTGAGACTGGCCAGATGAAGGGGGGTGGAAAAAAAATCTAACAAAAAAGGTATTTGGTAATAACTCTAACAGAGAATGAGCGTTTCTGTCCAAACCTCAAGCTTTCCCTGCTGCAGTTACACACAAAAGTTATTTTAATCGCAGTATGCAGAAAGCAGCATCAGCATATGAGGCAAGAGAAAAAATATGTGGTAAAGCAAGTTGCATAGCCTGTTTGCAGACAGAAATTACAGCGCAGTTATAGGGAAGAGGTCCACGAGGCAGAGAAATGTGTCCAGCCCAAACCAAACAGGAGGACGTTAGCGATCCACCGAGAGAGCAGGCGAGAAAAATATTTGAAAGAAGGTGGAACGTGGGAACTGAATCCCCTTTTAGCTTTCACAGCAATCAATTCAGACTTTCCAGCGAGGGATTTTTTTGCCTTGTCATACATAAAGAGATGTTAAATAGATCTTGTCAGTTATGTCTCCTAAATACCATGTGTGCTGTTGGACAGAGGCGGCAATGGAAACGCTGAAGAAATAAAAAGGAGACAATTTTAAATAGAAAAGAACTACAGCAGAGTATCAGCTCAGCTCTTCTTCCACAATGCAAGAAATAATCTTTGAGTTCTAACAGCACCCTCAAAATACACAACAAAGCCTTCAGAAAAAAAAAGGCTACAAACTGACAAATCTAGAGGACACAGGAGTGTAGCATGTGGCATTGCCTAATGTAGAAAAGATGCTACATTATTCTTAATTCAAATACTTCAGTTGAAATCAGTTGGACACAAAAGCTTTGCCACCGTTTCTTCCCCTCACCACATTCCCCCTCGATAACCTGCACACCGGAGGAAGGCTTCCAGCAAAGGAGAAAGCTGCGAGCAGAGGAGGAGAGACCAGGGTGGGCGAATTAACACCTCCAGGTTCACACACCTGCGCGCAACCCACAGCGATGCTGTACCAAAGGGCACAGGCCGCTTAAAAAATAACACACCCCTGACAACGGTGGACTACGAGC
>NW_010392097.1:4417-4755 GCF_000710305.1 Buceros rhinoceros silvestris | reverse complement strand
TTTGTTTGGTGGGTTTTTTTGTTTTTTAGCTTTTTTACATTTTCCTGAGAGCCAGTAAGCCAAAACTCTCTGAAAAAATAAAGACAATTTGGCCAAAAGACCTGCACTACCTTAGGGGCTAGTAACATCCAAAACTCCCCAAAAAGGGTAAGAAATGGTAAAAAGAAGAGGAAACAGATGTCCATAAGATCTCAAACACAGGAAGTATCAAAATTGGTACAGGAAGCTGAACACTTCAGGAAAAAATGGTTTTCCACAATGCCAAGCACAACAGGAAGCAGCTGTGCACACTGCAGCACCTGCGAACGGCTCCGCTGGGCTGGCGCCGTGAAACCGCC
>NW_010392097.1:0-4278 GCF_000710305.1 Buceros rhinoceros silvestris | reverse complement strand
GGCCCCGAAACCCCGCCACAGCAGGTACCGGCATGGGGGGGTCTGCCATCCCCACCCCGAGGTCACTAACGGAGCAAACCGAACCGCTCGTGAAGAGAACACGCAGGCTGACACGGAATTTCAGAACCATTAGCAAGAAAATGTAAAAAAAAGTGGTTAAAACCATGTAATTTTAAATTAAAAGGCACAAACAACTTGACTGTAACGGTCTTATAAAAAGTGAGTTCACAGCAAGGATCGCCCCCTGCTTACGCTGATTATTTTTAATAAAGATTGAAATAATGGAGATGTTCAGGAATGACTGAAGCAGAGTGAAGTTATGGCTGTGCCCAGAAAAGAACATGCAGGACCCCCCCAGGTAATCACCAGCGCCCTCCTCAGTAACCCCCAGCATCCCGGGGAACCACCAGCCCACCCCGGGTAACGACCACCCGAGCGTCTGGGCACCAGACTCTACAAAGAATGGGGAAGATTAAACGGAACCAAGATTTTTTGAAACAGAAATTCAGGTTATGACTTCATTCTCCCGGGTGTGGAAAGTGCTGCTGCTGAAGACAGCTCTGTCCACGTCCTCATGGAGGTGTGACCTGTGACCACGCAATACTCCTACTCCAAATGAACACTTTGCAGAGTCATTAACGATGGGAGCAGCAAACAGCCCAGGAGGCATCATGGCAGCGGGTGAGCGGGTTTGGAGCCATCCTGGAGGATGCCGTGGGGGATGACCATGGCAGATCATCCACGATCGACCCGACCGCCTCACGAAGGGCCAGGCTGCACGAACACGGGCTGGATGAGCAGAGCCAGGACGAGCAGAGGTTGCCGACAGCAGCAGGCCGGGGGCTGCAATCAATGGCTTGATCATCAGTAACGAGCAGAACAGCCCGTGGGTCAATAGTGGCCGAGATGGTGCCATACCTCCATCAGCCACCCAGTGATGACAGTGACCCCAGCAACCCGCCAGTGATGCCAGCCCGGAGGGGGCCTCACCAACGTTGGCACACGCCAACGACAGCTCTTATGTACCAGTACCATGATGACCATGGACAGGGTGATGGAGCTGCGAGCTGAGCCTGTAGTCTGACTTCTTTAATTTTCAGAACAGCGTAATGAATAGCCATAAAAATTCTTTGAAGGCCACAATAAAGGAACTCACACAGAGACACTTAAGGAGAATTATGCGATGAACTTCCCGGAAAGAACATCAAGAGATAGTTGATTATAAAGTAAAACTTTTCAGGGAGTAATGTTCAGGTAACAAAGTTTTATTTAGTAAGGAGAATTATGCGATGAACTTCCCGGAAAGAACATCAAGAGATAGTTGATTATAAAGTAAAACTTTTCAGGGAGTAATGTTCAGGTAACAAAGTTTTATTTAGTTCAACCTAAAGAAAGTAACAAAAAAAAAAAAACCACAACCAAAAAATGCACACAGAATTTTAAACCAGAGGAACACAAACTAGAGATTTAGTGCTACCTATTAGTAGCCAGAGGAATCAACATCCGAGGAACACTGCACGGGGCACCATTGCAACACATTGCCCAGGGAGGGTGTGGAACCCCCATCCCCAGAGGTTTTCAAGCCCTTGAATTGTCAGCTGGATGAAGCTCCCACAACCTGCCTGGATGGCAATGCTGACCTCGCGTTTAGGGACGCTGCTCTAGAGACCTCCCAAGGTCCCTCCCAGCAGGGACGGTTCTGCCCTTCTCCACCTCTCGATGTTTTTCAGTCTGACCTACACATCTGTCTGGGAAACACTTCAGCCAAACAATTTATTAAGCTCAGTGTGGGGTGATAACATGGGTTTCATTAGTTCACGATACACGGGAAAACAGCTGAACAGACTCTCCAGGATCAAACTGAAAAACCAAAACCCACAGAATTCCCCTGACTGAGCTCAACCTGGTGTTAAGCATTTTCTCCTCACAAGAGGAGAACACGGCCGTCTCGCCCCCTCGCCATCACGATTTCCTCAGGCCCTTCCATCATGAGCTCGCCGAGCGTCTCACCGCGGCCACGCTGTGCAACCCCCTCTCTGCCAAGCCTGGGCTCCTGAGCAGAAGGACTTGGGCAGATCCTCCCACACCCATTCCTTGTGCCGGGCCACGTGCCATTTTGTCCTCAGATTTTATCTTAGACTCTCTCCAACTTAATTTCTATGACTCACAGCCTACCAAAGCATCTTTCACCAAGACAGTACCAAGGTACGCTGTCCACGAGTTCTTATGATCTACCAGAGGAAGGACAGCCGGCTACAACAGACCCCACCAAGGCTGATGTTACTCAGCTCCATGGGCAAGATCTTATGGAGGCAAACCCACACGGAAAAAAAAGCAGCCATCACAGAACTGGCAGGTCCTAGAAGCAATGGGGCCAACGGCTCAAACAGAATGACCCTGGTGCGAAGGTAACACGTGTGTTAGGAGACAGCCCGGCCAACTCTCCTGAGCTCCTCACTGGTGGCCAGCACAGGAAGGCGTGTGCATGGCGAGTGGAATGAGGTCAGATGAACAGGGATAACTAGGCCAGAGTGGTACCAGCAGCACAGACCGAACTTGGAACAGCGATGCAGAGAGGAAGAGGTGACTGGTGACAAACCGCAAAGAGAAGCGGCAATTCTCATGAACGTACTAACCATCAACACGAGAAATACTGGTCTGTCACTCGGCGAACGGAAAAAGGAACTGAGAAATGGCACTGAGGGTGAAGTGGTTTGTGCCTCTTTGCATAAATCTTCACTATAAACAGCAGCGAGGTCTCCAACACAAAAAAGTAGCGCCCAAAGAATATAGCCAAGATTCCAGTAAAAAACCACCACGTCAGATTTTGGTTAACTCGACCCAGGAACACTCGATTGTCTGGAGGAACCTCAGAGCCCCCAGAGCTCTCCACTGATGGGAGGCAACAGCCTTGAAAAAGGCAGGAGAAGCGCTCACCTCTAAAACTGAACGGAAAAGCCAAGAACTCACAGGCCGCTAAAACCAGCCACAAGCTGCAGGTCCCTGGAAGACAAGTCAAGCAGCAGTATGAAGGGGGTCGTTAGGAACAGTGTCCAAGCAAGGTCAGCTCCGTCTGCAGGGGGGTAACAGGCTTCCAGGGCAGCAGATGTTGTGCATCACACACTACTTGATGTTTCTGACTCTGTCTCACGTGGTATTTTCAACATCAATTTGAGGGATGATAAATGTACTGCAGGCTCAGACCAAGACTGATCTGGTATCTATGCTGAGCGTGTTTATCAAAGACAACCCCAAAAACCGCGCTGGGCATCACCGTGGTTTGGGGCAGGCTCCTCCCAGCTTCAGCTCTGTTCCATATTCGTGTCAACGACCAGATGATGGGAGAAAGTCTGTGCATTAACATGGCAGCTGGCACGAAACGAAGAGTGACCGCGAGGATCGGAATCCGAAACGGCTTTGTACGAAATTGTCTGAAGAGGATTAAATTCCAAAGGGGCGGTCGCACTTAATCACGCGCCCAAGGACAGGACGTTGCTGTAGAAGAGTCACCAACGCTTACGAGAAGGGGCTGGGGTTGCCAGGGATCACCCACCACACTGTGCCGTACTGCTGAGGACAGACAGCCCCTGCGCTGGATCCTCCTGACAAGCACAAGCCTGCACAGGTCCTGCTTGGGGCTTTCTCCAGCCCCGACCGGGGGCTGCTGCCAGCCTTGGGAACCACTTTTAAAGTGGGATGTGACCAAGAGGAGAGTCCAGAAGAGTGTGAAGATGAACAGAGGGCCAGAAAACGTAACAGACAAAGTCCTGAAGTTATTAAGTGTAAAGCAGAGGATTCTGCTACAGTTTTCAAGTATGGAAAGAAGCTGCTGCAAAAACGAAGGAACAAACTGTTCCCTTTGCCCTTGTAAGTGGCTGAAAAAGGGAACAAAAAAGATTCAAGTTAATTTTCTAACGAAAACTGCAGTCAAACACTGGAAGAGAATGATAGAATGGTTCGGACTGGAACAGACCTTCAAAGATCACCCAGTCCAACACCATGCCATGGACAGGGACACCTTCCATGAGGTTGCTCAAAGTCTTGTCCAGCCTGGCCTGAACAATTCCAGGGACAGAGCACCCACAATCTCCCCAGGCAACCTCGGCCAGTGCTCACCAGCCTCATGGTACAACATTTCTTCCTGGTGTCCCATCCAAAACTCCCCTCTTTCAGTTTGAAACTGTTGCTCCTTCTCCTGTCACTTTGATAAAAAGTCTCTCTCCAGCTTTCTCATAGGGTCCCTGAAAGGCTTCTCACGGCCTGAAAGGCCACACTCAG
>NW_010392096.1:2926-4981 GCF_000710305.1 Buceros rhinoceros silvestris | reverse complement strand
TGTCAAGGCAGCGATGGAGACGGGCGTGTGTCTCGCGGGTGCAGCTGGCCGGAGGAGGAGACACGTGTGCTGGCGAGAGGTCGTCCTCGCCTCGTGGGCTGCAGCCCGGCGCGGTAGGGTAGCTCTAGGACACGCGGGTACCCAACGATCGAGAAACTGGAGTCCTCGTTTTGTTTATCCCTTGTACATTTCACAGACGTGAGCATTGAAAAAGGTGAAATCTATGAGGAAAATCTAATTTCCCATTCCTGTTGAATGGATTTAGTTTGCCATTGACCTGATTTTACCACGTGCCTGTTGAAGGCCTTAGAGTATATACTGTATGTTAAAGACTGTAATAACTTTAAAAAAAAAAATAGTTGATAGCCTAATCCAAATGTAAATAGAGCTACAACACATTGTTACTAGGCTACAACATTAATTCATGTCATATATTTTCATTTCTCTACCATTAGTTTTTAAGGTTTTCATTATTGCTTCTTTTGATACCTTTAGTAACTAATGAATTTAATTTTGAAGGAGAGTTAGAGAAAGTTTAAGATTTTTAATACATGTATTCAGCCCATTTAGTTATATTCTAAACCAACACTGAAGCATGGTAAGGTATAGAATACAGTCCATAACTAGTTTGTATAGTTTACAGTTTAAGAACAAAATTAACTTTGTATGTAACTCCTACAATGATAGATTCATTGTTAACTAATTATATTAAGTTGTTGTTGCTATGGCAACAAAAACTACAACATGGCTACCTTTGTATACATTATTTGTGAAATTTTCACATGTAAATTAAAAGTGATGTGTAACAGTATGAGCTTGTTAAAGGTACAGTTCGATACTGTCAGATAAAGATATGATTGAATATTTTTAAAATCCCAAAGTCCCATGTGAACGCTGAATTTGTGTCTTTAAAGTCACTTTTTCAGTCAAGAAGTTTACAACACATGGATTTAGAGTCAGGTTTTATAGCTTGTAGAAATTGTTGTGTGGCAAGGGTTATTCCACAGTATTTTCACTTTGAAAACACGGCAGCCTGTATTTACGACGTAGTGACCGGTCTTGCTCTCATTTCACGTTCATGCACACAGTGGGAATTCAGAATTAATCCGTTTCAGTACTGTAGCTCTGCCTGCAATTTTCTTTTCTCCAGAAATTGAGCACTCACACGCTTACATTATGATCAGGGCTAAATAATTAAGCATATAACTATTTTAGTACTAATTTATATTAGCAAAAACTGTACATAAGAATAAAAAAAATATTGTGGAATGACCCCGTAACAGTGTTGAAGATACAAATATGCTGCAGTTAAACTGATTCAGTTAGTGTACGAATGTGTGAGACACACCTTTTTTGCACTTATGTACATAGTCCACGAAAGAAATCCTTGGAACTTATTTTGAATATAAAAAGTCTGTAATAATACAGGAAAAGTTTGTAAAAGAGATAGGTATTACTAAGGCTTTGAAAAGGAGGAGTTTTTTGCTATAAAACTTATCTGAAAGCATGATGTTGCTTTGCTGTTGTAAAAGCTTTGTAGTTTGCCATAGCTTATTATACAGCAGACTGAGAACAGGTCAGCTCCAACCTGCAGCACAGAGATGGGAAACAGTGCTTAATTAATTAGTAAGGTCACTAGCAAAGATTGGAATTACTTTTTTCTTTTTTAATCAGCCTACTTTTCCAGACACACCCGAGGTCATGTTTCTGGTGGGTTGCGTTCTCGGTGAATCCTGTTAGGACGGGCGGGTCCGTGGTGGCACACACGCGTTTTTCCTAGCGCCTAATCCTATTTCTAGCGGAAAGTGTGCGTCTGCCAGAGGTGCAGGTCATTGCAGCGGGTGTTTGATTCCCAGAGGGCATTGGAAACGTTTCGACTTGCTGCTTTTATGGGGTTTTTTTAAGCCTTTGGAGCAAGGTAACAAAATGGAAGGGACAGACTAGCAGCGGATCGACAGGGTGGCTTTGGATTGTCTTGGGCCAGTTTCCTCTGCCCTGTGGCAGCCGTGGTGCTCGTTTGAGAGCCACGTGGCAGTGCTGCTGGGTGGCGGCTGG
>NW_010392096.1:410-2750 GCF_000710305.1 Buceros rhinoceros silvestris | reverse complement strand
AGTGCTGTTGAGTTGCCACCACAGGAGAGCACGGCTGTGGTCCCCCCGCCTGCTTAGCAGCCCCTTGGTTCCCTTTCGACTGCGGAGGTGGTGGTGGTGCCCCCAGGGTTCTGCAGTGCTGCCGGGGGATTTTAGAGAGGCTGAAGCACCTGTGTTTGACCCTCTTGGGTTTTTGGGGTTGGATTAAGTTTGGGCTTCTTTTGCAAAACCCAAGCCCCACATTTGCTTCAGAAAGGTCGCTGGTTTTTCTGGTCCCCACGAAAGCAATGAGTCGAGCATCCCAGAGCAGAGCTGTTGGGTGGTGGCACTTCCTTTTGTACTGTCCCAGGGTCGGGGGCTGAGGTGTCACTGCCAAGCGCAGTGCCTGCTCTTCAGCCACTGCTGCCTGGCTTCTTGGAGGTTTCCGAGTCCTTGCGATGCCGCCGGGTGCCCAGCCAGCCCGCGTGGCACCGCGGGGTTTGTTCAAGTGAGGGGGTTGCTGAATCAGAGCCGTAGCGTCCTGTGGTCCCAGTGTCTTCAAAACTGGGGGAAAAGTCAGATGTTTCCTTTTTCCGTGGGTGTTGTTATAACCTAGATTTTAATACGAAACAGTCGGCTAATTCTAACCGCCATGCTCTTAAGGCTTCCCTTTGCCATAACCGGTTTCTATAATCAAGCTCTTTCTCATTTCTAGGAACATGAGAGAAAAATGTTTTGCACTATGTGAAATGAATCGTAGCTGGTCAAGCTTCTTTTCCTTGGGGTGTGAGCATGATCATGACAACACTGCTAAAATCTTTGCTAGTGATCTTTACTGACATCCTCTATCATCAAAAATAACTCGATATGCCTCTCAAATGAGATATTTAAACATGCAAAAATAACACAACTATTAAATAAAATGAAGTTATTTTTCCAAACACACAACAGAGAGAATTACCTGACACCGAATTACAAGGTTCCAGTTCTTTATTACTGTACACAGATGCTATTTGATAGTGGTGGAAGCCAAATGATTTTGTTGCCATGGCTTTTGTATCCTAGCAGATGAGGGGATGATAAGACCATTCTTAGATTGGATTATGGGATTTTTTTTTTCTTTTCAATTAGCTTTGTTTAATTATCTTTTAATTTTAAATCACGAAAATGAACCGAGACTCCCCACACTCTTCACCTGACAGCAGATCGCTATTTTTTTTTACGGAGAATTGTATTTTAGGCAATCACTAAAATCAAAGAGAGAATGTTCTAAATTGTCAGTTCTTAATTTAAATATATAAAAACATTTATACTGTACTGTGTGAAGTAGATCTTTGAAGCACATTCTTCTTCTCATAGGCATTTATGGTAAAACAAAGTAAGGGAAACATTAGATATCAATTTAATGGCATAGTTTAGAAAATATATACCAACAATGACCGTTAGCCCTGTGGAACTGTAAGGAATTAACGTGTCATCGGATCCAGCCCGGCGCAGGCTAATGCAGCATCTCAGTTCCATAACACGACAGTTCATTCCCTCAACTGCTACCAACAGGGTGTACGCTTTGAATTTTATTTTCCTTTTTGCCACGTTATATTGCTGTAGTGCTTGTATGTGCTTTAGAGATGTGCATATTGCTACTCATTTTAGTATGTTACTTCTATATTGTTATTGTTTATTTTTTGATCTTTTAATAAAGTGTATAAAATTCTTCGTTATGTTTTTTATGGATCCATATACACACATAAATAGGAGTTTACTTGAAAAACTTTTCAAGTTCCAGTTTATTAGTCCCAAACTTCAAAGGTTCTGATGTAAAAATAATAACTAATGAATTTGATTCAATGTTATATCTAAAGTGTAGAACAACAGAATAAATTTCTTTCCAGCAAATACCTTCAGTATTTTGAATTCTGTAGCCAGTGCCTCCTTTTTATTGGATGCATTTGGCCTATCATATTAAAGTTACTAACACGGGAAAGACATTTGTATTTTAGAAAAATAAAAAGTAAAACTTTCCAGATGCTGCCTTTTGGTTTCTCTTGTGCCTTAGACCTTCTGGGACCCGTGTGATGTGGTATGTGCTGGTCTGTGTTTTTCCGTGCTTCCTTTCTGACCCTGTCTGTGATGTGATTAGAGAGGAGATCAGAGCTGTGCGTTTGAAGATAACCGTGAAGAATAAATCGACTATCATGCAAAGGCCTGCAGCTTTTGTAGCACAGTGATGTGTGTATTCATTGTTCTCTTTCAGCATTTGTGTCAGATACCATTTTGAACGTCCCAGTGCAGTCATACAACAGTAAGCTCCCCTTGGCAGCGGCCCGGATTCCCCCGCTCTCCTCCAAGTGCCCGGCTCATCCCCGGGCCGCGCTGCCAGGC
>NW_010392096.1:0-241 GCF_000710305.1 Buceros rhinoceros silvestris | reverse complement strand
CCTGCCGCAGCCATGGCTAAGCCTGGTCTAGACTTCTGCAAGAGAGAATTGCTTCTTGCCAAGTTTATTTGTCCCTTCTCTAAGTCGCGTAGATTTAGAGGTAAGAAAATTGCTCAGCGGTGTTGCCACCTTGGTCGCCGCCTGTGTGCCAGCAGCATTGCCCTGAAAGGGGGCTTGAGATTGCCGCTCCCTCCCTAAAAGCTGTGGCTGCTGCCGCCCGTCTGCACACGTGCTGGGTGCA
>NW_010392095.1:2073-3580 GCF_000710305.1 Buceros rhinoceros silvestris | reverse complement strand
AGCGGTCCGCTCGGAGGCGGGTACCCGGTCACCCGGTCACCGCATCACGCTGTGCCCTGGGTGTTCGGCCCTGTGGCGTCCCGGCAGGAGAGGCAGCCTCTCGCCAGGGCAGCGGCACAGGAAGACAGCGCTTCGTAGGTGTTAACTTTCCCTTCGTTACACCTTGCACATCTTCCCTGGCAGGACCTGTTTGCCCGGGGACAACTCGGATGCATCAGCATCACTATCAGCAGCACCCAGGGGCAACGGGTAGAGCCTGGCGCTCGCAGAGACCCCTCCAGGCTCCTCTGAACCCACCTGTGCTCTGGAGGAGGAGGACGGGCAGAGGCCCCAGCGCTGGTCTGGGTGCTGGTGGGACTCGGTCCTCGCAGGGGCCCTGCGTGCTTGGGGCAGGCAGGAACATGCCACCGCTCTCGGGCGCGAGCCGGGCTGTGCGGGGTGCCGGCAGGGTGAAAAGGGGAGAGCCTTCCTCCTGCTTCCCGGGTGAGGAAGAGGAGGAGTAGGTGACTCAGGTGAGGCTGAGTGGGAGTTGCCGCAGCACGCAGGATGATGGCATCTCACTGGTGACACCCATCCTCCCCTAACCGGGTGCTGCCGGCAAGGTGGGGTCCGAGACCTGGCCTCCAGGCGTGACGTGGTGCTTGGGCATCCGTGGGGAGGGGAGCTGTCCTCCTGCTTCCCGGGTGAGGAAGAGGAGGAGTAGGTGACTCAGGTGAGGCTGAGTGGGAGTTGCCGCAGCACGCAGGATGATGGCATCTCACTGGTGACACCCATCCTCCCCTAACCGGGTGCTGCCGGCAAGGTGGGGTCCGAGACCTGGCCTCCAGGCGTGACGTGGTGCTTGGGCATCCGTGGGGAGGGGAGCTGGAGGTGTGTGGATGTTTCAGAGAGGGGAGGAGAGGTGCAGGGCTGTTGCGTCAGCCTGACTTTCTTAAGCATCCTTCCTGCTGCCGGCGAGGCTGCGGTGCGAGCGGTGCGGTGGAGAGCGCAGGCTTGTTTCTCAGGGAATGGAGAAGCTGCCTCTCTCGCTTAAAGCCGATTGTTCTTCCAAAGCACCCACGCAGAGGAGGCAGAACTGCACCGTGGGCATCCTCAGCTGGATTTCAAGGCTTCCCACCTTCCCCAGGGCTTCAGGATGTCTGGCAGGAGGATGGAACGGGCAGGGATGGGGACCCTCACAGAGGGAGGTGGCATTGTCTGCAGCACCAGTTTGTGCCAGTGCTCTGCCTGCAGTAAAACTGACACCTGCTCAAGTCCGGCCTGCCTGGAAATACCCTCTGCCGGCTCCCCGGGGGCGAGGGGCTGCAGGCTTCCCACCTTCCCCAGGGCTTCAGGATGTCTGGCAGGAGGATGGAACGGGCAGGGATGGGGACCCTCACAGAGGGAGGTGGCATTGTCTGCAGCACCAGTTTGTGCCAGTGCTCTGCCTGCAGTAAAACTGACACCTGCTCAAGTCCGGCCTGCCTGGAAATACCCTCTGCCGGCTCCCCGGGGGCGAGGGGCTGCC
>NW_010392095.1:1422-1895 GCF_000710305.1 Buceros rhinoceros silvestris | reverse complement strand
GGCTGGAATGCAGCTAGCCCAGGAAAGCGGGTGGGAGCCCAGCTGGCAAGGAGTGCCCGCTGTTGGCAGGCAGCGCCCAGCCCTGCCTCAGCATCACTCACTGACGTGGCACGGCATGAAATCCCGTCCCGTCCACCCTGGCAAAGTCCTCCTGCCCCCCAGATCCTCCTGCCACTGCCGGGGGGTTTTATTCCCAAAGGATTGCGATGCTTTCACAGACGGGGCTCGCATCCCTCTCGGAGCAGCGGGGAGAGGAGCCCTGCTCGCGCCGGGGCTACCAGGAGGAAAGTTTTCCCGGCTCTGAGCAGCACAGCTGGAAACCCCGGCAGGCATCACTGTGCCGGGGCTGCCGGGTTAATGGGTAACTCAAGGTGACAAAGCAGGAGAAAAGGCATGTTTGGCACGTCCTGCCGGGGGGTACGGCCGTCTCAGGTTTTGCACGAGCACGCTGCGGCCTCGCTGAGTCCCTTGCT
>NW_010392095.1:0-1331 GCF_000710305.1 Buceros rhinoceros silvestris | reverse complement strand
GTGCCAGGTTTTGCAAGAGCCCGCTGCTGCCTGGCTGAGGCCCTTGCTGGTGGCACAGCCGGCGCCAGAGCTGGCACGGCCACGGGAAGGAGGCTGGTGCTGGCAGCTGGCGACGCGGTTGCTTCCAAGCATCAGATGGGGCAGGTTTCTCCTGTTTCTCAGCCAGCCCTGGCAGCAGGACCGCAGCCTGGGCTTCATCCTGATGCCACACCAGTGCGTCCCCTCTAGCCAAAACCAAACCCTCACCCCGTCTCATGTGGCCCGTGGTGAAGGCGCCCAGCCTGGTGCCACCGCGCCAAGGGCACTTTGCCTTTTTCCCTGGGGCAAGCTCCCTCCTGCCGCGTTTTTCCCCCGCTGTGCCAGGAGCCAGGGTTGTAGCACCGGCCGTGCCACGCTCCCCGGCTCTGGCAGCCCAGCTTCCTCGGGGACCAAAACACTGAGCTGGGCTTTCGCTGGAGCGTGGTGGGGAGGAGAGAGCCCAGCGCTGGCACGGTGAGCACTAACCTTGCCATGCCCCTCGCTTTGCTGCCTCGGGCTGGTGCCCATTTTCCAGTGGAAATGCTGGTCCAGGGCCCAGAAGCCTCCGCTTTGCAACCCCGAAGTACCGGCACCCAGCGCCCTCCCAGCGGGGCGGTGGGGTGCTCCAAAAACTGCCCCAACCGTGGGCTTGGGGGCAGGTTCCCGAAGGGCCCAAGCGTGCGATGCTCCGTGCGTGGTTCGAAGGGCAGCGCAGCGCAGCTCGCAGTCGGCCGCATCCCTCGGGAACCTGCTCTGCAGGAACTGACCGACTTAAATTCACCAGATTTTTTCCCTTATTTATTTAGCAGGCGGGTGTGAGCGAGCTCTGCCCCTGGGTTCCCAACCACATCTGCCACCAGGGCTTCACCACAGGGTTTTCCTTCTCTTTTCAGAGCTACCCTGAGCCGGTGGATGCGAAGGTGGTGGAAGAGAAGGTGGTGGATGACACAGCCCAGACCCCAGCGGAGACGGATCTCTGCTATAAAACAGTGGTCGTGGAGAAGGTAAGAGCCAGAGGTTTCCCCGGTACAGAGTTTGCCAGAGGGCTTCCGCGGCAGGTGCGGTCCCTTCCCCGCCGGAGCAAGGGCTTTCTGCTGACCTCCAGCGTGGGAGGGATGCCAAGGAGGGAGCCGAGCTGATCTGGCTGCTCCTGCCCCTTCTCCCAGAGCAGACGGCATCGCTCCCGCTTTATTGCCCAGGCGTGGCCAGGCTGGGAGGCTCCTGTGGCAGCGGCGTGGGTGGAGATGGCTTTCTCTGACGGCGGCTGTGCCCTTCGAGTGGGACCTGCTGCCAAGCCACACCTTGCTTGATTT
>NW_010392094.1:0-4550 GCF_000710305.1 Buceros rhinoceros silvestris | reverse complement strand
TGATGAAAGTACTACTCAAACTCAGGGAATTAAACTCTCCCTACATGCTCTGTGGGAGGGTATCCTAGCCACCAGCCTGTCAGGCAGGCCGGGGTGGAGGCAATGTCTTCCCTCTAGTGACAGCATGACACTGCTCTTCCACACAAAGATTGACTGTAGAGTTCTGTAGAGTAGAAGATAGCTCTCTGAGCAGGAGGGGAAAATCCAGCAACTTCATTTCCAGTCTCTGCTCCAAAGTCTCTGATGTCTAAGACATTTGACTCTAAAACCAGAGTTACAGCGTTTTTAAAAAATCGTGTTTTGTAGTCAAGGTGATTGCTTATTTTTGAACTGCCTTTGACTGCTACATTAGTGAAACAAATGAGAACGAGGGTATTAATCTCACAGAAAAAACCCCACCACCTGTTGATTTAGGTTTCTGTGGCTCTGATCATGCTAGGATTAGTAAAACCAGTAATACTTTACATTACATGAGTACTGAAAGATTAGGGATCAATCCCTGGTCTTTTACACACAGGATATGAAGCTACTGCAGCTTGTCCCAGCCACCAGTGCTGGAGTTTCTGACACTGATTTTAAAACTGTTTGTCTTCTTATGGAAGATTACTCTTTATTTTCATCAATCACTGCGGTGAATTGCTCCTTTCCCCTGACACATCAAATATAAAATACTTTGGCTATGAGGTACCTTGGTGGTTATTGCCTCTCATTTGCTATCATAATATCAATCACCAACCTTAGTCAGCCAGTACTGTTGACCTTCCTGGTCCACTTACTAAATTCATCAACAAACATAAAATGATATTTTTCCCATTTTGCCTTGCTTGCTAAAAGGAGCTTGCTGTAAAGATCTTGAAAGCCACTTCACTGACCTTCTTCAAATCATTCAGTATCATGCTTACAAAAAAAAGCTTGGGCAGGCTGGTGGGCTTGTACCACCTATTATAGATATTAGTATCCTTGATATTAATTGCCTTGACTTCAGTCCATCTTCTGGTGTCTCTCCTACCTTTGGAAAAGATGTAGAGTCACAGTCAAGGCTGTTGTTAGCCAGTGGTGGTAATGTTCTGAAAGTGAGTTGTTACTACTCAGATGTATTAAAAACACTTCTGTCATTCTCCTCATGCATTCAGTCATTGAGAAAGTTTCTTTTTAAGTGCATGTTTTAAACATAAACACGCAAATCTCAGTGTAAACTACTGATACCTTTTTAGATATGATATTGCCAGACCTTTTGTGTATCGTTAGCTTTATAATCTCTGGAATGAAACCAATGCAAAAGCAAACTTTCCAGCCCCCAGGCTAGGTTACCCTGAGGAGCTGACATTTCTAGGAAGTTTGTTGTTCTGTTCAGAGTTAATTCATTTTAGTTCATTGTAATAACAGGAAAACAATATTTAATGTATCAAAAACAGGTTAAATAACAAAAATCTCTAGAAGTTATATTACAAAATGTTTTTTGTTTCCTATATTTTCTTACACATTGTGATGAAGTCACTCTACACATTAGTTTATGACTCCCTTACGCTTCTTTCATTTATATGTTTTGATAATCAAAGCATGAGAAATATCCAGCTAAATTAGAATTGCATTGAGCACACTTCAGTACACATCTGGCATTCCTTCGAGATATCTGTATCATCTAGGCTAGCTTAAAATACTGCAAGTGATGGGAGAACAACTGTTGTGATTAGAAATATTCTATAACACCAATACTTTGTCAATTATTCTTGCTTTCAGAAAGTAGATGTGCTATACAAGTTGTGTGAACTAATGTGGAGCAGTGTTGCAAACCTCCAAGTGTTTATTGTTTTGTTGTTTTTTTTTTTTTAATTTCTGCAACCCTGCAGACATAAGTCATTCTTGCTCCCTTTGTTCCTGCAGAAGGAAAGTTGTGTGAACAAGCATTGTTGCTCCAAATACTTGGCTATTTACTGTCTTTGAACAATAGGGTTTCTTTATTTCTATAGCAAAGACTAAGAATAAAGCTTGATGGGAAATTGGAAGTCAAATACTATCTTGGCATTCATCAGACCGTTGTGAATTCTATCACTTAGAAATCATATGGAACAACAAGTAAACAATCAAAACATTCCCCCGAGAGAACAGCAGTAGCACTGTGGTAGGTACAGATTCTTTGTT
Source organism: Buceros rhinoceros silvestris (assembly GCF_000710305.1). Classification (NCBI taxonomy): domain Eukaryota; kingdom Metazoa; phylum Chordata; class Aves; order Bucerotiformes; family Bucerotidae; genus Buceros; species Buceros rhinoceros. The sequence continues at coordinate 2,408 of NW_010392094.1, read as the reverse complement.
TGATGAGAACAATTTTATTCCAAAGCACTGGGAGTTCTTTATTTAAACAGATAAACTGCTACAGCAATCACAAAAAAGGAAAGGGAAGTAAAAAGTGTTCCTATTGGGTACTTAAAATAGAAAATTATGATGCTTATAAATATTGTGGTACTTACAACAAATGGATAAAAATATAAAAGGCTATCAAGATGTTTAAGATGCATTTTCCAAATTATCATCACAATGGTTTGCTTGGTTGTGGCTATAACAGAGATACTACTTTCAGTAAATAGATATTTGTCTATAAACATACATAAGCACAAGTAGTGTGGGATTTTGTTAAAATGCACTGAAGTTTATGCAGTTTATGCACAGGTTAAACTGGAATATGAGATGAACTGTTGCAGCACTCCGATATTAGCATTGCTCAGTGAGTGGTGCCTATTTTTGCGCCCTGGGGTATGAGGTAACCACTCAGGTGCTCAGCGCTCCCATCTGGGCATGACTGTTGCCCTTGCAGCAGATCTTACCTAATACGTGGCTGATTAATGCATAGCAGATGATGATTGCAACGTGGAATTACTGCTCTCAACAAAAAGGGTCAACATTTCTATTAGTGCAACAGATGACACTCTTCAAACTCCCAAGAGATACGCATGTATGTACGCATTTACTATTTCTATTAAACCTCTTAGCAACAGTTCAATAAGTTACTCCAGCTGTTGGCACTCTTTTCCTTCTTCCTTTCTTCCTTTCCTGCCCAAACTTGCCAAGACACAAAAAGTTTCTTGAGAACTTTATCTCAAGGTAAGGGCTGCAGGAGGTTGCTGGACTCCCTGTTCCTCATCCACTTTCTTATCATGCAGGACTATCCCTGCTCTGCAAGCATGTCCTGCTTTGAGCTAAAACTTCCTTGTTTTGGGTAATGGACAAATAGAATTAACAAAGCCTCTACATTCCTCACTCACCTTCTGAGATTGCTGATCCCAAATGATCAGCAGCACTGCTCTAGGGAGCATTATCCCTCAGGGAGGGAGAAGGCATGTGTGGTTTGCTTCTACTGCCATCTCCTTCCAGCTGCAGCAAAAGGAAACCTGTGGTGACTCCAGAGAAAGCCTGTGCAGACACTGGAGAGTCCTGGGAGGAGGCACGGATGTAGCAAGGGCAGTTGATACAGAAGTGGAACATGGGCTGAAAGCCATGAATTCTGCAGTACGCTTGGGACACAGCTATGTTGGTACAGCTACTCGTACAGTACGAGTTGGACTACTACTACTTCAGTATTACTTTATTGCCCATCACCGAGTTTTTTTAGAGGTTTTTAAAAGAAAGGAAAGTAAATGTCTGTTTCACAGAAAACCTTGGTATTTCGAATGACAACAAAAACTATCTTCCAAATTTGTTCCAAAGTGGTGATCATAAAAACCTGGGTTTGGAGAAACATAAGGTGGTTTTAATTTCCATAGTTACATTTTATAATGCCTTGTTAACGTTTACCACATCTTCTTGAAACATATCACAGCATGTCAGAAGAAATACTCTGAAATTCTGTATCTCAAATCACAACAGTCATTGAATACTAACAAAAATATCTGATTTTCTGGATCCACTTGCTTCTACTGTAATAGCATGATGTGTCACACAAAAGATGAAGGTAAGCACTTGATGGACTAATTTAAGGAGCGGCTGTTTTCAACAAGATGGTTAGCTTGGTAATGTGTTATTTAGCAGCAATTCTAGGAGCTGTGACTGCAACTCTGAATTTACACTTTCTGTTTGTGCTCTTCCACTTGTGGCAGAGTCAAGATATGACTTGTGCACTTCTTCCTTTTTGCTGCTTGAATTTTACATCATTTAGTGCACAGGATGAGTTCTGGCAACATATCCACGCTCCAGCCTACCCTGGAAACATGTGATAGGGAAATACAAGCCTAAATCTCCTTGAACTGAAGACAAAGCACAGGTTCAGTATCAGGTGGCACTCAGTTATAATCTAGATATAACAGTCATCCTGAGTGATCTAGAATTCAATCATTTTCTTACTTGCTCCACCACCATTGTGGACTATGTCTTGGTTTCTTGGAGCAAATTGGTTATCTGTTTCCAAAAAAACCTTCTTGAAGGATTCACTTCCAAAAAACAGCTGAAATCTTCATGGAGGTCAACAGTTATAAATTGATCAAGTTGCTCTGTGTCTGGAAATTTCAGCTAACACCCTCAGTTTCCCTCAAGAGAGTATGTCTTGGTGGAAGAAGATGTATCCAGGACAATCTAGACAAGAAGTAGCTCTACTTGCAGAGAAACCTGATGAGACTCTACCAGTGATTTCCTTTACCAATATGTAGCAAAACAAGGAAAGGAGAGAAGCATTCAGAATTAAAGTGAGCAGCAACCAGCTAATAAAAGTAATTTTCTGCTGAACTAGCTTT
>NW_010392093.1:574-790 GCF_000710305.1 Buceros rhinoceros silvestris | reverse complement strand
CTGGCGTGGGGCCAGAGCTGGCACGAGGCCATGGCCGGGGCCCAGCCACGCTCACGGGACACGTCACCCGGGATCTGGTGACTTGCCACCGCCAAGGACGTCCGCGGCGACCGGGCAAGGGACATGCAGGGCCCGGCTGAGCGTAGAGGGGGAGGGGGGTCACGCAGGGACACATCACCCCAAGCCAGGGTGGTGACGGTCACGGGATGTGGCAGC
>NW_010392093.1:0-292 GCF_000710305.1 Buceros rhinoceros silvestris | reverse complement strand
TGGGTCACGGGGACGTGCCACCATAACCCTGGAAAATGTGGGTGACATGGGGATGTGCCACCCCAGTCCTGGACACCGTGGGTGACACAGGGATATGCCACCCCAGTCCTGGACACTGTGGGTCACGAGAACATGCCACCCCAACCCCAGATGATGTGGGTGACACGGGGATGTGCCACCCCAATCCTGGACACTGTGGACCAGGGGGATGTGCCACCCCAAGCCCAGATAACGTGAGTCACGCTGGGACATGCCGGTTGGTGGGTGCCAGGGCGCTGTGGGTGCGGGGCCG
>NW_010392092.1:0-1444 GCF_000710305.1 Buceros rhinoceros silvestris | reverse complement strand
AACATCTGGGCGAGGCAGGTCCTGGGTGTCCAGATGTGATGGGTCCCAAACAGCTGGGGAGGGCAGTTCTCCAGATGTGAGGGGACCCAGATGTCCAGATGTGATGGCACCTGGGTGTCCAGATGTGAGGGTCCCAAACAGCTGGGGGGGCACGGCAATTCTCCGGGTGGGGTGGGAGCCGGGTGTCCAGATGTGACAGGACCCAGATGTCCAGATGTGACGGGACCCCCTTCTCCAGGCGTGATGGCACCCGGTTGCCCAGATGTGATGGGACCCAGATGTTCTGGGACCCGGTTCTCTGGGTGTGATGGGACCTGGGTGTCCAGTTGTGATGGGACCCCCTTATCCAGATGTTCGGGGACCCAGTTCTCCAGGCGTGAGGGGACCCGGGTGCCCAGATGTGATAGTACCCAGATGTTCAGATGTGATGGGACCCCCCTGTCCAGATGTTCTGGAACCCGGTCTTCTGGGTGTGATGGGTCCTGGGTGCCCAGATGTGATGGGACCTGGGCGCCCAGATGTGACGGGACCTCCCTGTCCAGATGTTCTGGGACCTGGTTCTCTGGGTCTTATGGGACCTGGGTGTCCAGATGTGATGGGACCCAGTTCTCCAGGCATGACAGGACCTGGGTGCCCAGATGCGATGGGACCTCCTTGTCCAGATGTTCTGGAACCCGGGTCTCTGGGTCTTATGGGACCTGGGTGCCCAGATGTGACGAGACCCAGATGTCCAGATGTTCTGGGACCTGGTTCTCTGGGTCTTATGGGACCTGGGTGCCCAGATGTGATGGGACCCCCCCCCTTATCCAGATGTTCTGGGACCCAGTTCTCCAGGACCTGGGTGCCCAGCTGTGATGGGACCCAGATGTTCAGATGTGATGGGACCTGGGTGCCCAGGTGTTCTGGGACCCAGTTCTCCAGGCACGACAGGACCCAGGTGCCCAGATGTGATGGGACCTCCTTCTCCAGATGTGATGGGACCCCCCTGTCCAGGTGTTCTGGGACCCATTTCTCCAGGCACGACAGGACCTGGGTGCCCAGATGTGACGGGACCCAGATGTTCAGACGTGATGGGACCCGGTTCTCTGGGTCTTATGGGACCTGGGCGCCCAGATGTTCTGGGACCCAGTTCTCCAGGCATGACAGGACCCGGGTGCCCAGATGTGATGGGACCTCGTTGTCCAGATGTTCTGGGACCTGGTTCTCTGGGTCTTATGGGACCTGGGCGCCCAGATGTTCTGGGACCCAGTTCTCCAGGTGTGACAGGACCCGGGTGTCCAGATGTGATGGGACCCCCTTGTCCAGATGTTCTGGGACCCAGTTATCCAGGCACAATGGGACCCAGATGTTCAGACGTGATGGGATCCGGTTCTCTGGGTCTTACGGGACCTGGGTGCCCAGATGTGATGGGAGCCCCTTATCCAGATGTTCTGGGACCCAGTTC
>NW_010392091.1:4828-5101 GCF_000710305.1 Buceros rhinoceros silvestris | reverse complement strand
GCCGGAGCCACCCCGTGACGCCGGAGCCCTCTGCAGTGATGCTCCCCTGCCTTTCTGCGCAGACAGCTGAGGGTATGACAGCTCCTGCCTCACCCTCGTGAGCCACTCAGGCTTCCAGAGAAAACATCCCCAAATCCCCTCGTGGCAGCCCACCAGTGCCCCACCAGGCGGGAAATGCCTGAGCCCTGACCCTAGATTAGCAGAGGGATCTGCAAGCACAACTGCCACCCCCTCGCACACAGAAACCCCTCCGCGGCCCACCAGGGCAGCGCG
>NW_010392091.1:515-4719 GCF_000710305.1 Buceros rhinoceros silvestris | reverse complement strand
CCCTCCGGGGCCACTGCGTGTCCCAGAGCAAGCGGATCTAACCCCAAACCAGTCAGAACCTCAGCTCCCTCAGCAGGTCCCCAACGAGTCCTCAACACATTGCCCCTCGGGCAGCAAAGCCTGGTGCCCCCCTCCCAGCCCCAAACCAGGTCACATCGGACACGAGGGCAGTGACCAACCCCACAGGCATACCTGGGGAGGACAGAGCCAGGGAAAGCCTCGTGTTCAGCTTATTTGAAGGCGGCGCGATCCACCCCCTTCCACACTCCCTGTGCCCTTGGTGGTGAGTGTCGCACCCAGGCATCCAGGGAGGGGTGTTGCGGAGGAGGTGGCAGGAGCCAGGGGCAGCAGGGAGGAGGCAGAGTGACTGGGGCTCCAGAGGGTGCAGGGCAGGGCACTGTGCGCTCCTCTGCCATGCTGCTTTCCCAGCCACGTCCTGTTTCCGTCCGGAGAGCGCCCACATCCCTGCGTCAGGAGCCCGACCCCCTCACAGGCTCTGCCCGGCTGTAGCCTCCTGCCTGCTCTGTTTGTTTTCTGTCTCACTTCGCTAAGTACCTCCTAATTTTTTCCACAAAGAGCCGGTGCATGCCAAGGGGCACGTAGGTCAGCACTCATTACGACAGGAAACACGTCCAGCCACCGGCTCTTATAAACAACCCTACTACAAACAGAAAAGGTCACACGAACCAACACCAGCAACAGGTGGCAACCCTGCTCCCGCCTGGCTGTCGGAAGAGACCCAGGTTCGGGGTCCAGCCTCCAACCACCAGGCTGGCTAACCCCCTCCCGGAGGAGTCTTCTGCTCAGCCCAGTCACCAGCTCGGTGGCTGCACAGCCTGGGGAAGAGGGAAAAGGAGTGATGAGGGGCCTTGGCGTAAGGACATCCAGTTTGTTCCTGGTGCCTCAACCTCTCAGAAGCAATGCACAGGTGGAAGGAGCAGAGCAACAAGCAGCAGGCTTAGCAAACCACAGGCTAGCACCTCTGAGCAGGTACAAATAAGAGATGGCACAATTTTAATTGCCTGTTCATACCGCACAAAGGCATCGGCGGACACTAAGTGACCCTGTGGTATTGGGCCACCACAGTCCTATTGCCAGCCAAGCCCTGTGAGCCACAGCAGCGCCAGCCGTCACCAAAACAGCCTAACCCCTGCAGAAAAACTTGCACTGCAGGACAGCCACACCTGCAGAGAGCCGTTTGTCACCGGGCTGTGGAGATTTCCCTACCTCTCCCTTCCCACACGCCGCCTTTTTTCCTGCTTCTGCTGCCTTCCCTGAAGGCGAGCACATCGCGTGCTTGGCTTTCCACTCAAGAGCAATTTCACAGTGCCTGGTAGGCATGCTAGAGGTTGACACCCAGAAACAGCAGCTCTCTAAAGAAAAGCCCTTTACGCCACACCAAGCGTAGCACTGTCCTAGGGGCTGCCGTCAGGCCTGATGGCGAGCACCCTGCATCCTCCTGCCACCATTTGTAGGGGATCACTTTGCAGGGATAAAGTCAGCACTTCCTCCAAGCAGGGCCAGGTGCCTCACCAGACCTCACTCCATCCCCTACATCTGGTCGCTCCCCTGGGCAAAACCAGAGCCCTCCCAGCAGGAAGGCTGATAGAGCTGATAAACCAGGGTTTACCTGTGGGCCGGGAACAAGCCCGGTGTGGGTGTGCTAGTCACATGAAGCCCTGGTGGCCGGACTCAGCTGGAGGATGGTAAACACTCTGAGACCACCCATTTTATAAGATTTCATGTGTGTGCCTGAACTCCAGCCATGGGTCCTCCTACCTTGTGCTGGATGGAGTGCAGGGAACCAGCCTCCTGGGCAGTGTCCTGCCCACCTCCACCTTCAGCTACCAGCTGCAAGGACACATGCTTGTATTTCACAAGATGTATGAGTGTGCACAGCTGTGCACCATTACCACGGGACAAATGCAAGCCCTTCCAAAATAAGGGCAGGTACCATGAGTCAAATCAGAGGCCAGTCTGGCACAAAAGCTTGGGTAAGAGTGGCAGAGGCATAAACTCCCGAACTGCTCCCCCAGCCTCTGAGCTGAGAGAGACACGCTGTTCACAAGTGTCACAGCCCATTGCGGGTTTTGCTTCTGCGAAATCCCTGCTTGCCCTTCTAACTCAGGAGCCTCTGAGCAAGGGCGGCATCTCTCCCCGCACACAGGGCACTGGCTGGGGTCCCTCACCCGCACCGTCAAAAGGTAGATGAGCACTGGAGTGGCTCCTCCATGCCAGCCACAGCTTTACAGGCCTGGATCACATCCACCCTACAGCATGTTTTCCAGGGAAATTCTAACTCAGCCGCCCAGGCACAGCTCCACGCCTTCAGCCCTCCTTGTCGCATTTCTCTGAACCTTCCCCAGCTCCTCTTGACCCTTTCAGAGACGCTGGGGGTGGGGTCACACAGGGAGGGGGTGAGACGCCAATTTGAAGCGTGGCACAAGGCTTTCCTGCTTTGTTTCTACTTTGTCACTCGCAAAGATGATTCAGCGTGTTTTTATGCACACCAAGCTACCCAAAACAGGCTCAGTCCTTGTTGCGAGTGGCCAGCTAATTGTGTAATCTTGCTTGTGGATTTGGGGCTTCCCCCCCCCATCCATCTCTTGATATTTACCCAAACTGAATTTCGTCTGCCTGCTACTTGGTGTTGTAATGGTCCTCTGTAGTCCTCGTAGCTGGTGCTTGTCCCCATGAACCTGAGTAATCCAATCTACTCCGCGAGCCCTGTCATCACATTGGTCATTCCCTTTTCTAGGTCACGCACAAACACATTGAAAAAACATGGGATCCAATGCAGCGATCTCTTTCCACTGCAAGAACTGACCGCTGACTCCTACACCCTTCTTCCTGTTTTCGTACCAATTACGGAGCCATGTGAGGACCTTCCCTCTTGACTAGCCAGTTCCCTTAAGAACTGGGCAGAAAGCCCTGGCTGAATGTTTTTTGTGAAGTGACATGAGCGCCATGAACCCAAAGTCCCTATGAAGCACTGCCCCAGCTTGGGGGCCCCCAGCAGGAGCCTCCCCACAAACCTCATCCCCGCACAGGCACCCGGGACACGCAGCAGATTCCCTGAAGTTCCCTCAGAACTTCTTAGAAATGAACACCACATCTTTCTCCCCCTCCCAGTCCCCAGGGGCCTGGGCAGTTGTGAATGACGAGGGTCCACACGTGACAGCCAGATGATTCACCCTCCTTTTACTTCTGCTGAATATTGCCTAGCCCTAGCGACTTGTTGCTCTTTAGCTTTGCTTTCGAACCTTCCTTCTGTGGACACTCGTAGGAGTCCCTAAAAAGAAGTTGGAAGAAACTGCTCAGGCTCTTCTGGAGCAAAGAGAGGCACAAGCGTCACCTGGCTTTTCTGCTATAGCCTCTCTTCCTCTGAGCCCTCAACCCTCCAATGGACTGCCGAAGGCTTCCTACTCCTGATGTGCTTTGTGAGCAGTTTCCACCACAGAGCTGACAGCACTTCCTATTATTCCTGCTCTTCTCCTTTCTGAGCCCTGCCCCTCTGCAAACAGGCTTGCTGCACCATCCGCTACCCCAGCCCTGCTCAAGCCTGTGTCCCGAGGAGGGAGCTTAGCTGGGGAGCAGGATGGGGACATTTCTGCCTACTCCCTTCCTTCGCTACCTGCAGACAACCTCCTCTGATTGCCAGGGCCTGGCAGGCAGAAAAAAAACCCTGCAAGGCTGCCCATGCAACACCCTCGCCCCACAGAGGTGAGGGTCCCTGCGCAACAGTTCTGATCTGCTTCACCTTGCTCCCTCCACTCCTCCATGGATAAAGGGAGAGGCAGCTCTAGACTCTCTCTGCCTTCATGCTGCACTCCACACAGAGCAGGAGCTACAGAGGCTATCCCTGCTCCCGGCACCCGCTGGTGGCTGTTATCTCAGCTGCTGGTGGCTGTTATCTCGGCTGCCGTGTGGCATGGGGAGGCGCCGGGGGAGTGTTCATTCCTGGGATGAGTTTTGAACAGTGCACACCAGCCAGCTGGGAAGTCCCTTATCTGGAGAGTTCAAGGAGCCCCAAGAGGCTCCCCAGGGGCCCTCACCCCCAGTAGGTAGAGCTACCTGACCAGGCAGAAAATTCCTTAGGGCCTGGTGGGACTCCACCACTGTCCCTGAAGGGCTTCCCACCAGGCAGAGGGGAGGAGGCAGCGACGGGGAAGAGCCAGCTCTAAAGCTACCCCAGGTAGTGCAG
>NW_010392091.1:0-238 GCF_000710305.1 Buceros rhinoceros silvestris | reverse complement strand
GCGCGTTCCTCCCTCCTCAGCACACAGTGCGTGCCCAAACCCCGGTGCACCTGGTGAGAGAAAACCCCTCCAGGCACCCACGGCAACACGCCTGAGTGGAGACGGGTGCTCCTGCTCAGCATTCCATCAGATGCTGCAGGGGCACATTGTAATGGCACAGCAAGAACCTTACCAGACGGGCAGGCTGGTTGTTCCCAGACACTTGCTCCTGGTCACCTCAGGCCACGGGACTGCGGGG
>NW_010392090.1:0-932 GCF_000710305.1 Buceros rhinoceros silvestris | reverse complement strand
CAGACTGAGGAGCATTAGGAGCTGCAGTCCCTGAACCTGGCAGTAGCCCGTGCATTGGGCTGGTTCGTGCTGCCCGCCGCACTCTTGCCCTAGTGCCAGGCACCCGGCTGGTGAACAGTGCTGTTCCCTCACCCAGGTATTCCGTCGACATTCCTCTGGACAAAACCGTGGTCAATAAGGACGTGTTCAGGGACCCCGCGCTGAAGCGCAAAGCAAGACGTGAAGCCAAGGTGAAATTCGAGGAGAGGTGAGTCGTGTGTTCTCATCTCTTTGTGGCATCTGCACCCGTCCCCAGGGCGACGGCTCAGACGGTTGTGCCGGGGCCTGTGTGAGTCCCAGGCTGGACCGGCGGTTGATCTCCTCACCGCCTGTGCGTGCTTGCACAGCCCCTGTTCAGGGAGCTGCTGGGGTGGGGAACAGCTCGCCAACAGCCGCAGACTTGGGCTGACATTTGTGACGACGCTGCAGCCTCGTGCCAGCTCAAGTGGGGCCTTTCAAGTGCCAGTCTCTGGGCATCCCGCTGCTGGTTCACCTGCTGTCACTGGGCTTAGTGGGACAGGGCAGCTCTGATGCTTTGCCCAGGGCTGTTGGGCTGATGGTCCTTCTCAGGTCTCTGTTCAGATGCTTCTGCATGGCTTTGGTGGGACATGGGGCTCGCGGGCTGTTCCGCAGTGCTCTGTCCGCAGGCGCAGGCTGCTCCCCAGGGCTGTCCCCAGCTCTGGGGCTGCCGTGTGCTGCCCCTCAGCTCAGGGGTGGAAACCACCGTGGTGTGGGGGTCCTTCACGAGGCAGCTTCCTGACCAAGTCTGGAAGCTGACACTTACTTCCCTCGGGAGTTCAGACGTTCAGAGCAGGTCTGGGTGCAGCCTGGGCTGAGTCTGGATGCGTCACCCTGGGACTGCCGGGCACCGTGTGCTGCCCGCGGGGCGATGC
>NW_010392089.1:4149-4839 GCF_000710305.1 Buceros rhinoceros silvestris | reverse complement strand
CCCTGCTCACACCCATCCCAGCCACATCCCAGGATACTTCACAACCCTTCAGCCCCGGTGCAGTGAGGTGTGACCCGGCCGCCGGCACCACGTCCCGCATCCCCGGCCAGGCTCACCTGCGAGCAGAGCGTTGCCTCCTCGTGGAAGTAGCCGTGCATGAACTCGCAGTACTCCCGCGTGGTGATCTCGCAGCTGGGCAGAGGGCAGACAGCGGGCTCGCTCGGGGCACAGCTCGCTCCCTGCTTCCCCGAGCATCCCCCTCCGCTCCCGGCAGCCACCACTGTGCTTCACACCTCCCCATAACCTCCCTCTCCCCCCAGCACAGCTCCAGACATTGACAGGGCTCAGGGAAGCCAAGCTCGGGCTGGGTGCTCCATCACCGCGACCCACCTGCCCTTGGTGCCAATGCAGCAGGGCCTGCCCTTGATCTGGCAGTCCATGTGGGCGAAGCCCGTGTGGTTGGTTTTGGTCTCATAGGTGCAGATCTACAAGCAGGAAGGAGAGGAGACGCGGTCAGGGTCTGGCCACAGGCTCTCACTGCAGCCCCCTGCCCGGCTTGTTGCCCGCTGCATCTCCTGCAAGGCAGCCGCCGTGGTGCCACCCAGCTCGTGGTGGGAGCAGGCTCTTACCGGCCACTTGGTGATGTCGTCTGGCCCCACATGGGGTGGGTTGGACGCCGGCTCCTCACCG
>NW_010392089.1:3206-4053 GCF_000710305.1 Buceros rhinoceros silvestris | reverse complement strand
ACTTGGTGATGTCGTCTGGCCACACATGGGGTGGGTTGGACGCTGGCTCCTCACAGGTCCTGGCAGAATGAGGTGGGGGGTGCATGGTCAGGACAGGTCTCCCTCAGACCAGTAACCCCCAATCAGGGATGGCTAGCCCTGAGTCCTGCCCCTTCCCCTGGCTTGGGAGGGATCCTGCACCTCGGTGTCCTACAACATCCCTACAACAACATCCTACAGCTTTGCAGCTGGACCCCGCAGCAGTCGCCTCTGTCAGACAACCCCACTGATGCCCCCTCGCAGCACCACCCACCCTCGTGGAGCAGGGCAGGCGGGGGCCAGCACAAGACAACAGCATCGCCTGCCGCTGCCTACGTTTAGGACAGACCCCACCTCAGCTCGCCCACGATTCCCTCTTCCTTATCACTGTGTAAGAAGCCCCAGCCCCTCGGACAAGCAAATTCAAGGACGGAAATGCAGCTCCATGCAGCATCTCTTGCCGTGCCCTGCATATGGCCAGGAGGCCACAGCTGTCACTCCTACCTGGGGTCCTGGTGACACACGGCCCCTGACGTCCGCTTCTCCCCTGAGCCCATGGCTGGTGCATTGGTACCCGGCCACTTGATGAACGTTGCCAGCGTCTCCTGGGGAGGACAAAGACATTGAGGATGTGTCAGCGAACGCAGTGCTCAGACCCCGCGTGCACCCTGCCTTGGTGCTGTGCAGGATAGAGATGGTTTCGCCCTTTTCCCCAGGGCTCCCCAACACCTCCCAGTGCTCGTGGTGGTGGCACGCACCGAACAGTCCCGCGGCAGGGTCTGGATGCAGCCCGACTTGTCGTTCTGGACACAGCAGCCGGAGCCACGCT
>NW_010392089.1:2513-3096 GCF_000710305.1 Buceros rhinoceros silvestris | reverse complement strand
GACTTCCCCCCCCTGCCGATCCTTCCGGATGCAGGGGGAGAACTTGGCTCCCAGGTGGATCAGGTCGATCTGGGAGGGAGGTGCTGCTCCAGGGGATGTTCCCTGGCAACACCACACCTCCCCTCCCTTCAGCTGCCCCCGGGGAGAACTCAGCAGGGGCAGGGGGTCTTCACAGGTCTCCATTAGCCCAGTGGTGGGGAAGGTGGGTGGGAAGCGGAGAGGGTCTCTCCTGACCATCCCACTGCAATGCCACAGCTCTGGGAAATGCTGCTGAGACCCCAGCCTGGGCTGGGACCAGGCACCAGCTCCCAGAGGGAGCCTGGGGGCAGCAGACTGGGATGAGGGGTTGAGCTCTCTCCCCAGGAACCCCCCCTTGGCTCAGGGCAGGGGGAGCAGGGGCCGGTGGGGGGCAGAGCCCCAGGCTGAGGCAAGGGGCAGTGGTCCAGCAGAGCCCTTACCGAGCTGGGCCCGATCCAGAAGTTTTCCTGCTGGATGTACTTGACGCTCTCGTAGACGCCCTTGTTCCGCAGCACCTGCCGAGCCAGGACAGGGTCAGGTTCCACCGAGCGGCTTGAAGACAGGG
>NW_010392089.1:2043-2414 GCF_000710305.1 Buceros rhinoceros silvestris | reverse complement strand
TTGGTTCCGCAGCCCCTGCCGAGCCAGGACAGGGTCAGCTCCCACCGAGGGGCTTGGAGGGAGGTGGGGTGCAGCCCCCTTCACTGAGGGGAAGGGCTGCTGGGTCCCACCAGCCTCTCAAACAGCACCCCAAGGTGCTCCCCCCCAGCAGCGAGCACGACAAAGTGGGACGCTGGTGGTCGCGATCCTCCCAGGAAGAAGGATGCCTGCTCTTCTCTCCAGCCTGGGCACAGGGGAGCAATGCGGCCGGCTGCAGGTTCCGGGGTTAAGCACAGGGGCAGGATCACCCCTCCCAGGTGTTGAGGGCACCCCCAGACACCAGACTGCAGCTGGCTGCCATTTCAGAGGCAGACATGTCAATGGACAGCTGG
>NW_010392089.1:494-1657 GCF_000710305.1 Buceros rhinoceros silvestris | reverse complement strand
GCGGCGGCGGTACGTCCTGTTCAGGCACTTCCCCACCACCCCCAGCCCGTAGTAGCGTTTCTTGCGGTCGAAGGCAAAGTGCTTCACTTTGGAAGCAATGCGCCTGCCTCGCCGGGGAGCCGGGCCGGCGCTGGCCGAAGCGAGCTGGATGCCCTCCCGTCTGCAGAGAGAGGAGACACCCAGGAGCCAGCTGAAAAATCCCCCACATGCAACCCCACGGCTGCACGCCAGAGCCGGGGAGGGCCAGAGGATGCCTGGGATGAGGGCGAGGGCTAGGGGCACTTCTTGCCTTCATCCTCCTAGGAGCATGCAAAATGCCCAGTGCTCTGCGGCAGGGACAGCTGGGCATACCACCCTGACTGTGGCAGGGGACCTAGGCAGCCTCGGGGACAGCGCTCGCCAAGAGCAGGTACTCACGGGGTGGGCTGCTCCACCTCGGGGGACACCCTGGCATCCTCCCCCACCGGGTGCATGCGTAAATACGTGGCCGATAGAGGCGGCGACTCGAAGACGTCATCGGGAATGGAGTACGTCTCGTCGTGCATGTCCATCTGGAAGGAGGATGGACTCGTGTTCTCGGATGTGTGATAGGAAAGGCCCCCCCTGCCTGAGCATGCCAGGGCAGCTCAGCTCACCCTGGCGCTGGAGCCTGGGGAGGGGGCATGTCCACTGAGCTCCCAAACTGCACGTCACTGGGTGCGAGACGTGCCCATGATGGCAGCATCGCTCCCTGCCACCCGCAAGGAGCATCGCTGAGAGCGCGGGGCTCCACAGCGCCGGGCACAGCAGCCCCCAGTGCTCCTGCTCCCAGGCAGGGTGAAGCACCCACACAGGGGTCCCTATCAGAGCCCCACCTGGGTCTGGCCCCCTCACAGGGGCACCAGGACCCCTCCCCGCTCTGTCGGCCGGTGTGGAACAGCGCTTGCCTTACTGAAGAAGGATGAGTCCAAGGTATCAGCACCGTCCACCATGTCCTCGTCCATGAAGCTGGGGTACATGAAGCTCCTCTTGTTGTTCCTTTGCTTGGGAGCCAGTGGCTCCAGGACAGAGCGTCCCTTTGGCCAGGGAAGGAAATGTGGATCAGCAACCAGCCTCCCATTTTTTTGCAGCACTGAGGTTTCTTGTAGCTTCCCTCCCCAAAACCGAGTGGCCCCAACCAGCCG
>NW_010392089.1:0-233 GCF_000710305.1 Buceros rhinoceros silvestris | reverse complement strand
TTGTTCCAAAAAAGCCAACCCGGGGGGGTCCCGAGGGCTCACCAGGGGCTAGAGAGCCACTGGAGGAGCTTCCTCTGCAGCAGAAGGACTCTTGGCTCCTCAGCAGTGAAAGCCAGAAGCTGTTTTTTTTCTAGGGATGCCAGGAAAGACAGTTCCACTCTGGTGGTCCAGTTGTCACCAAAGCTGCTCCGTTTAAGCACAGCTCAGGTTAAAACCCACCATCCTCCCCCTCC
>NW_010392088.1:0-1340 GCF_000710305.1 Buceros rhinoceros silvestris | reverse complement strand
AGCCAAGCCATGATGATGATGATGACTTGTGATGGGGAATGTTTGGCAAATTGTGCCTTTTAGCAATCCCAGGTCTCAAGAGATGGATTCTGTTTGTCAAACACAATCACAGCTTGTACCACCATCCTGGCCAGGTATCTCATAAAGTCTTACATGTATAATCAACAAAAATCCCTGTATCTTTTCTCAATACCTGCCTGCCTCTTCATTCTCCCTGTCCTTAACTTTCTCCCTCACTGCCAAGAGCACAAGAGACTGTACATTTGGCTAGTTTTGTTTTGTGTTGGGAACATCACATCAAAGGCCTGAGGTTGGCAGGGTGACCTGGCAGTGAGCTGAGTGGTGTCCTTGAGGCTGTCTTAGGGTAGCATAAGGACAAAACTGTGACAGAGATGAAGTTTCCCTGGGAATGAAGCTGCTTACCCCAAACTTCTGCAAATCCTCATAGTATTTAGCGGTAAGGACTGGGGATCGTATTAAGTGGTGGCACCTAAGTTTGACTATGACATGGTTAGACGCTTTTGTAAAAACTATTGAATATCTGTGTACCATTTAAAGAACCTAAATCTACCTTTCCAAACACCTTCAAACTGATAGTCGAAGGGGAACTTGTTGCTGTATCTTGGTTTTTGCATAAATTGGCCCTTTACCCTGCTCATTCTAAGGCACAGAAAGCTGTAGCAGCTTTGGTTTTCGCATCACCCCTATAGCTGAGGGGAGCATCATTTAAGAGATGAGAATAAAACACAGAGCCTGTGGCTTCCATGCTGTCCTTCAAGATGTTTGAGGCGATGCAGGGACGTGATGTCTGGCTCTGGATATTCCTTTGACTATTTTCTTTTCCCATTACTACTGGCTGGTGAGGCTGAGGACACCAAGCTATAGTTTTTAGGCAGACTAATGCATATTTTAAAGTGAAGGTCATATTATTCTTTTCTAATTAAGTGTTGATTGTTTCTTGTATACCTTGCAGAAAAAAAACCCATAGCTCTGCACAACAGATGGATGCCTTGTTGTCCTGCTGTGCCCCGTGAGTTCCTGTTTTGCAAATGTACAAAACACAGAGGCAGATATATTTCTGACTGCTACTCAGGACACTTTCCTACTTATTTAGAAAGGCTAAGAGGATGCAGTTTATGCTCTTTTCCATGCCTTTGGTTGGTGTTTTGTTACAGACAGGACTCCCGGAATTAAGTAAAAACAGCCTTAGCTGCCAGAGGCTTTTGCAGCACAGAAATGGCTGGTGGACCCGTGGGACTGTTGTGGTGGGGGGCATCCTTGTACAGTTCCTCTTTTAAAAAGCTGTAAAAATTGGGTTTTTTTCTTACCATTTGTTAAGG
>NW_010392087.1:1657-1945 GCF_000710305.1 Buceros rhinoceros silvestris | reverse complement strand
TGAACAGCCACCCAGCCGCTCCCCGCCGCTCAGCAGGGTTCCCGTCCCCCGGCAGCACCGCAAGAGGACCAGGCTTTGTGCCCCCTGCCCACACCCCACCCCCGGCACTGCACTGCCTTGCGAGGGACTCCCCGAATGCGTGGCCCCGCAGCGAGGGAGAAGGTGGTTCTAGCCGGGCGGGCAGAGCTCGGAAAATGTAATTCTCACTCCAACCACTCCTTTTAAAACCCGTCCAACCAAACACTGAAAGAGAGGCAGGGGTCTGGGGGGTTTGCTGCTCTTCCTACT
>NW_010392087.1:541-1550 GCF_000710305.1 Buceros rhinoceros silvestris | reverse complement strand
TGCTGCTGCTCAAGTGCATCTAGACAGAGGTCACTGAAATAGCATTACAACCACAGATCTATAGTGCAAGCAGTACAATAATGTGTCTGGGTAGACTGTTTTGGTAGCTAGGGCTGAGCATAAGAAGCACGTAGACAAGTGAGTGAGGGTTAAACTGGCATGATTAAGGTGACAAGAAATTAAACGGGAGACCATGGACTGCATAGTGTCTCTCTTTATGACTTGCAAATTAGAATGGAAATTAAAAAGCTTCAACAGAGAGATCCCCACGCCTCCCAGACACGGACAACTGAGCAAAAGATTGCCTGCAACTGTCTTTCATTAAGTGGTGTCAGGCTTTCCTTCCCCTGACCTTCACCACTTGTTTACAGGAGGGCTTTCGATCTCCCCTTAGAGAACAGGGTCACAAAGAGGCAAGGGACCAAGCCAGAGCAGGCCTGAGATCACCTCTGAGCTGCTAAGCCCAGGTACTGACAGGAGCCCCCTTGCATCAAGCTGTTTTACCTGGCCTTCCCTACAAGGTAGGCCCCTTGCTTTGCTCCAGGCTTTTAAGATCCACTCTGTTGCCTGCCAAGTGTGGGTGGGACATCATCTTGGCATGACAGGAGGCCTTGTTACAGTGGTGGGAACTCAAAAGAGGTCCTGCAGGCTGGGCTGGATCCTCCCAGGACCATAGGGGTGGCAAAGAAGTGAAGTGAGCAGAGGGCAGACCCAGGCTTGCAGGGAAGAAACACCCAAGTGCAGAGCTGCCCGGAGGCAGGACGGAGTTGGCCAGTCCGGCTCACTTTGGGAACAGAGAGAAAATCAGCCTCGGGGGCCAAATCTAGACACTCTTGTGCGTGTGTCTATCCCAACCCTTCTGTGCAAACACATCCTGCCTGCAGAGCCACCATGGAGCTGAAGTCTTCCCTCTTGCAGTCTTCAGGCTGTAGCTGGTGGCCAGGAGAGGGTTGAGGGGAGCGGGTCAGGGGCTTCTCTGGGCTCCCACCCCCTTCTACACACCTGCCAG
>NW_010392087.1:0-239 GCF_000710305.1 Buceros rhinoceros silvestris | reverse complement strand
GATCGTTATTTTCTCCACAGTCTGCAAGGGCTGAAGTTTCCCTTGATGGTCTCAAATGCCCGCCCCGCAAATCAATTAAACCCAGCGCCAGCAACCAGGCCTGATCAAAATAAAGGAGACTCCACACCGCAATCAAACAAACAGAAACAAACAGGCGCCCCCGCGGCTCCCCCGCACCCTCCCTCCCCACCACCCCGCGCAGCCCGGGGGGGGGAGCGTCCGGGCAAGCCTCGCAACCT
>NW_010392086.1:337-7665 GCF_000710305.1 Buceros rhinoceros silvestris | reverse complement strand
TTTATTTTATTTACTTTATTTATTTTATTTATTTTATTTGAGGCCCTCCTTTTGAGACCTGTGGTCATGAAATCCTCAACGTCACTTTCTCTTCTCTTCTTGTTTATTTCTTCAGAACATTTCTCAATACTTCCATGTCTAGGTTATACAATAGCCATAATGTGAAAACGTGCAATGTAAGTAGCTTAGACTTTCAAGAGAGAGTCTCTGCACTAGGGCGGCATTGGGAGGACAAGTGCTGAGATGTGGGTGTTTTTCCATCTCAAGGCCTGCAGCATGGGAAGAGTCTCCGTTTTCTCTCCTTTGCTCCCCAGAGCTCACCTCTCAAACTTCCTTTCCCCACAATGGAAACACAATAACCATGCATGCTTGAATAGGTTCAGCCTCCAGCTGTTGCCTGAACTCTCCTGAGGATTCCGCCTTGATGGTTTGGAAAATGTCAGAGAGAGATTTTAAGTGGTGTTTCTCACACCCATGCCGCACAGGTCAAAGAGTAGCAACTAGATGAAGAGCTGTGTACTGGTTCTAATTCCAGCAGGGTGTCAGAACCAGGCCAACAGCCTGTCCCTTTAAAAAAGCTAGGTTGTAGCAATATGAACAAGGCTAAGCCTTTGAAAAAAGCATTATAGAAAAGAATAATTAGTTTCCTGGGTATGCCATGAAGGGTCCATTTTAGCCTATGCTCTTTACCCTCAGGCAAAGGTGAGAAAAAAATCTGCAGTCTTTTACAGCCTGCTTTCTGCTACTTTCTGATCGTGGATGAGACCCTCTTCACTTACAGAGCTTCAGCTTTCCTTTCTGGTTGCCAAGTTCATTCTGTACTCATTCCAGCTGTCTTGGCTCAATTACCAGGTGACTTTGGGAGAGGTGGAAAAAAGGCCGCAATGCTTTGATGTGGAAAAATAAAGAAAATCTCCCTTTTGCCAGGATCACAGAATTGACAAGAGTGTGTTTTGATTTTTGCTGTGGAGGCACAATCAGAAAAGTACTGGCGATGGACAGAGGAACATGCCACTGTGATATAGAGCAGGGAAAGATTTAGGTGTGCAGCACATACTTAAGAATAGCTGCTTGAACACATGCCCTTAATCTACAGTAGACACAAAGAATCTGCAAAGCACGTGAAAGAGATCAAGTGCCTCCCACATACAGAGGGTACTGCAAATGTGAGAGTATGCACTCCAGCGGTTACCAAGATTAGTGATGTGCTACTTGGCTATTACAGCCAAGGGTCCACACAGTATCATTTCCTCCTAGGCACAGCTCCAGAGTTTATCCTGTCTATTGAGACTTCTAAACAATTATTAAAAACAATTAACAAAAACAATTAACAATTATTTAGTAGTCAGTGACACTAAATTACCTGACCTAGTATGCAGTTAAATCAAGGTAGAAATCCCTATGCCAAGGAAGTACTATCTACTGCAAGGGTTTGCCAGCTACACATCAGAACACATTCCCAAAAGAAGGTACCCAACAGAGATAGCTGGACCTTAGATCCAAGCACACAAAAGAAGTAAATTCTTCCTATAGCCGGTTATGAATCTGTAACAATCTGTTTTCTAAAGTCTCTCTGTGAGACCAGTGAAAATACTTTTCTGAAGATGTCAGTGCTAATTGTTTGTATAACTTCAAAAAGGAAGTTTGAATGAATTAATGTCCAAGGAGGACTCCTAACTGCACAGAAACTACTTCTGGCTCTGAAAGTTCCTGAGCTGGAACTAGTGGGAGGCTGGGAGCGGCACCAGGTCATGGCTTGTTCCAGAATCAAGGATACTAGCCTAGGTTAACCTTTGTTCTGCTCTAATAAAGCTTTGCTTTTAAGAGTGATGAGTTCAGAGTTTACTTGTACAGGTTCTAGGACACTGAAAGGGAATACTTCAGTTTTAACTTTTCTGCTCTGTCTCAGATCTAAGAATCATAAAGGCAGATTATTGTGAAAGACTTGACTAAACACCTCAGAACTGCAAATAATGTCACTTGCAAGTGATATTAAAAACTTCTTTTATTTGTTCTGCCTTAACAATTTTGTCTTTAGCAACCACTATATTTTACCTGTATTACGTTTTGTCAATGTTTTTGCAGGTGTTCCTGAAGCAGAAGTTACTTGGTTTAAGAACAAGGTCAAGCTATCTTCTGCTCACCAACTGCATGATGGGTTGCTGGTAATTGCAAATGTCTCTCTATCAGATCAGGGGTTGTACTCCTGCAAGGCAGCCAATCGTCGTGGGGAGGTAACTGAAAGCTCCCAACTGTTGATTCTTGGTAAGAGCAGGGTATTTTGCACTTAGAGCAATAGTGATGTGGCTGCTGGCACATGTAGCATGAATCAAAACTAACTAGAACTAACCAGAGGATGGGGAAAGAGGGAATGGCATACAAGCCATCTGGTTCTAAGACAATTGGTCTGCATTTGTTCTCTGGGCAGCATCACCTGAAACAAGGTGGTGGTAAAAGGAAGATGGATAAGGAGAAAGTGTCTAAGGACAGAGACTGTACCTCTCAGACCTGAAATACTCAGTTTGACTCTTTCACACTTACTAGCTAAGAAAAGCATTTATTAACCTTTCCTAAAATGTCTCTCTTGAAATGAGAGTGATGACACTTTTCCCCTGTGAAGTCTTCTGCCTCTGCTGAAAAGCCTTTCCATACACAGCTGTTTGATACTGACCCATTTCATATGGCGATAGCAGGTACATAAACTCACTAAGTTTTTTTTTAAAAAGTGCTTTCCAAGTTCGGTGAAAAGCAACTCTTTTTTAGGGTTGTTTTTTTTTTTTTCTTGGGTTCCTAAACAGCACAGAATTCCCAGCTGAGTGATTTGAAAAGACAATGTCAGCTGTAAAGTACGAGTGGAAGTGTTACCTGATGGTAATTTGATTTATGAGAAAGGGGTTTCCTTTCCTAGTGACTCATTGTCTATCCTTTCTCCATGCCTGGCAGATGAATGACCCAACCAGGTTTTGTATGTGCTTATGTACACTTGATAGTGAAGTGTCAAATTTTGAAACTTAGTCTCTGTTACTGGTGCAACACTATTAAAGCTCTCATCTTTCATGACTACAGTGAGCGCAGATCCCATGGATGGTGCTGCTTCCAGAGGAATTTTCAAAACAAGCTTTCTCAGTTTCACAGACAATACTGAAACCACTTTATAAACCTTTACACAATTTCCCTGTGAATCCAAACTGGCTCTAGAAACTCAGTCTAAAAAAATCTGGGAAAAAAAATCTGCTGGGTTTTAGCCTATAAATAAAAACTACCACATAATATTTAAGTACTTTTCTGATAGTTATAAATGGTTTAGGTTTTAAAGAAGCAAAGTTACTGTGAGTTACGCAAGCTGTTTTTATTTGTAGGCAAATGACGTTTTTAGTTCATTGAAAGAAACAGTTCAAGCATCCATGACTTGTACTTCTGGTGCTGAATGTGATCAACAGTAGAAACCTTGCTTAGTGTGTGCCACAATCTAATTGAAAGGGGATGAAGACACTGCTCACTTAAATCAAATATCCCATCATTTCCATGAAAGACAGAATTGCGAATAATAGCCAGACAATCAATGTTCGAAATGGCAATATGTTTGGTAAAGAATTAAATCCTGCTGTTCTCCACATAGAATGATTCTCTTGAGCTCTGAAACCTAAGTCCTTTGGAATCCCTGCCAAGAATTCAGCAGAGTTATAACCTATTTAATCAGGGCTTGATCCAGATTGTAGCAGATGTAAAAAAATTTTCCACTGATTGCCACGGATATTCCATTCCACTTCTATGCTTTAGAAATTTGCTGTTTCATCCAAGCTGATAGCATGTACCTTTGTTACATATGAAGGGGATCAATCAGAATGCCATGGTAGCCTTCAGACAGAATTTCTTTTATTTTGTGGTCCTACTGATCCACATGTTACTTTAATAATTTCTCTAGCGCCTTACCTATCATGATGCAAACTACGCCTTTATTAGTCGCCCAAAGCTGTTTATCCTGCCCCTCTGAAATGGCAATATTGCAACATGACAAATAATATGACAATAGCTGGTGGTGATTTTTTTATGTCACTGAGATGTTTTCTGCTATAGTGTTGCTCATCACTTTGGTCTCCTAATCTGTTAACAGAGCCTCCGCGACCTCTTCCTTACCTAGAAGAGTTGACAGCAGTGCTTTCCAGTGCTGGGACCAGCACTTGCTCAGTGATGACCTCTCCTTCTGGAACACAAATGAGTGTCAGCCCAGGGAACTCTGCTTTCATAGGTAAGCCAAAGACTTTAAGAAATTTTTTAGAGTTTAGATTACAGTTACTCCTTCAGTTACCTGTTACTGTTAAGCACCCTGTTTTCCAGCCATGGAGGACTGGGACAGAAGATATGAAATCAACAGCACATAATCACTGTCAAATTGTTCTCACAACTCAGAAACTCATTTTAAAAAAGGACATCCTCTTATGAGTGAAATGCCCCAAAGCTGTATGCAGAATAAGGGCTCCATTGCGTCACCCTTTATAATGTCCTGGAAGAACCAGTCCTTGCTTTGAGGAGCTGGCAATCTCATTCAACTCACAACATGGCAAACTACTGTATAGCTGATCTGAAAGAAGAAAGACTTATGGTTCTGTTTTTCTTTTTCTTCTGCATTTGGGTACTAATCTTTCCGTATGTCTGCTATTCACATTGTATATCTTTCTTCTTCAGAGCCTTTTCTAGAATTTTGCCTATCCCTCTAAACACATTTTTCTTTCTCAAGCTCTCTGTTAATTTTATTCCTCTTTGTCATATCACACAAGCAAGGTCTGCATCAAGCCATATAAGGAAATAACACCAAATGAAATGCTTTTCTTCTTTCCATCCTGTACTGCCTTCCATATAGTTTTCTCCTCTTTACACTGCAAGTTCAGTTATATGCTGTAAACTCCTTTCAGATCTGTGGACATGATTTGTTTGAAAAGAGAATCTCATCCTCTCTAAAGTTCAGGGTATGTTTATCTTAAAATACATTAAACCTCTACTAGTGGTCGGGGTCAGATAGGCAAAACAGCATCTCTAATGGCCTTGTTACTGCATACAATGAAATCTTACCAAGTTCTGCAGTTTCAGAACAATCTTTTGTCTTTTAGAGGTAGCAATATGCAACTTCTAGCACAGATCATATAGATAGACTGATGCCATGGCCAGGACCAAACTTTCTTTCAGCAGAGCCAGAGAATTTAGTACTGCAATTGCTTGCTATGAATCTTGCTTTTGAGCCATAACATCTGTAAACATAGCACTGATACCTGTTCAAAATCAGTGTGAAAAGCAATAAATGATCCAGATTAAAAAAATTATCTCACCAGTATAAATTTCCTGCAATGTTTGGGGATATTCTCAAGAAATAGAATGTATCTTATTGAGACATAATACATTTTCCTTTACTCCCTTTCACCCTTGCCCTCTCTACCATGAGCCCACTTGAAATTTCCCTAGATTTTGGGAATTACCACTGCATTAAAATTGGAAGCAGAAATGCAAAATACAAAATAATTTACAATTTGCACAGAGTCAGCAAAGAGAAAACTCATGATTAAACCAATGTCTATGCTCCCCTTAGGAAAAAGGCAGCCACAGAATTTGTGCAATAGGAGTCAGGTAAAATTATTACTATCTGAGAAATTATTTTGCACAACACCATCTTTTTCCTCCTCACTATCTGTAATAAATTTGCCATCGTGTTTGGAAAAAATAGTTCTAGTTCTAAGGAATGTTTTTTTAGCAACTTTATGCTAAACTAATAATACTTGATGAGGATATGGATAATAATACTATGATGAGGATAAAGCACCTCATACATTCATGGGATAATCTGTCCTGTTAATTGTGGTTTCTATTCCCTTCCATTTTTGTCTTGGTGAAAATTCTGCCTTCTCACACTGTTTACAAGAATTCCCAGATAAGTGACATTTCTACAAAGATGAGGGTTAAAATTAATATCAAGAGTGTGCCATTATCATTGCAATTAATTCCCCAATAAGACTCTATAACATTTATTACTTTCTAGAGTACGGTATAAAGTTCACGCAGTATCTTCCTCTACATCAGATTACACCATAGCATTACACTGAAGTGTGTGACTTTTCATCTGTGTAAGAATACTCTGTGCAATTCCGTGTGTACAGTACTCATGACACCTCACTTGGTCAAACATTTTGATCACACCAATACAGAGTTTGTTTTTCAGGCAATCAAACACTAACTAACACTAACACTGTCAAGCTCTGAATGATGTCAAAAGAGCAAAGGTCTCTAGGCAATCTGCTACCTTTGACTTCCTGCCTGCTGTTTGGCACTATGAATAAGCTGCTCTGAGAACCACTGATCTACAGCTGTGGTCCAAAATGGTGCCACATGAAAAAATATCACTGCCCTCTGGGGCATCATCTGTTTAATATTGGGTAAGAGTTGCAGCCCTTGAACTTGTGTCTCTAAGCTTTTCCAGGATCACTGACCTAAGTTATGTTCTAGCAGTGATGTAAATGATGCAGAGATGCAGAGCTCCACTGAGGCAAGTTCTGGTGAAAAATTTGAGCTATCATACTTGCCACAGGTATCCCAGTCTGGGGACTTGTCATTCTGCCAGCTCCTTCACATAAAAGATCTTTTAGCCTATTCCACAACTTAAACTTTGCTCTAGAGTAAGTGTTAGGGGAGTTTTCAAGCACTCTAGGGTTTCTGACCTGTAGACTAAAGGACTTACCCATCTCCCCTCCATGTTGAGTCTGAAAACCTCTCCCAAACAGCTAAAGCAATTTGTTAATAGGACAGAAGTTACAGATTCTCTGGAGCAAGCAGCACTGACTTTCCTGCACCTATCTGTCCTCCACTCCATGTTTTGGGTTTTTTATTTCCCTTGCACCACAGGAATTTTCCTGTGCTGCTGATGTCTCAGGATGTAGCAAATTACTATCAGCTTAAGAAACACAGAAAGAATTCTACAGCAGCACAGACCTTCGCCAGTTGAGCTGGTAATTGTAAGCACTAGCTCTTGTTCTGTCTTTTGTTGAAATCCTTGTCCTGTGTTGTTGTTGAGTATTGCTGCACTTGCCCATTCAAGTTTTATTTTTCTCCCATAAAGGCACTTGTTCAGTTAACCTGGAGCTGTAACAATGGTGAGGCAGAAGTTTATACTGAAGGGTAATCCTTTTCCATTTTTATCATGCACCGAATTAAGGCATCAGAGTTAGCTCAGATTCAGCACGCTCTATCCATTCTCATAGGCTTTGGTTTCATGATTTGCCATTGATGATTGTTTTCAGCCCAATCCCGATTAATACAAGATTGTCAGTGTATAGAATTCCTGC
>NW_010392086.1:0-234 GCF_000710305.1 Buceros rhinoceros silvestris | reverse complement strand
TTCCTGCTGTCAGAGCCATTTTTATAAAACAATATTACTACCAGAGCTTGAAAATTCTCTCAGTTTTTTAAAGGGCTCACCATGTGGCTGTATATTTGAGAACATTTTTTACAGCCTCTGTGGGGTAGTGGACCTAACTCAAATCTAATTGAATACCGTGTAAATTTACAATAGTATGATAATATATATATATTATAAATACTACGTAAAATAATACTATATAATATAATACTA
>NW_010392085.1:1071-1361 GCF_000710305.1 Buceros rhinoceros silvestris | reverse complement strand
CAGCGTGGAGAAACACGTCGCTGGCCTGTGGGATCCTCACTGGAAATCTGTAAAGAAACGGTGCTAGCCGACACCTCCCGTCCATGAGGAGCCTCTGGGTGCCCCGGAGAGGCGAACATAAAATACAGCTGGTTTTGGACAGGACTCACCTGTTTTCACTCATCGGCTGCATTTCCTCACGAGCCCCACCGCAGAGTGGTGCCCAGCACCCATCCTGGGCGGGTTGGCTCGGCACGCTGCCCACCCCCACACAACGCCCCTGCACACCTCGGCACCTCGGCCCTTTGCAG
>NW_010392085.1:0-1017 GCF_000710305.1 Buceros rhinoceros silvestris | reverse complement strand
ATTTCCTCACGAGCCCCACCGCAGAGTGGTGCCCAGCACCCATCCTGGGCGGGTTGGCTCGGCACGCTGCCCACCCCCACACACCGCCCCTGCACACCTCGGCCCCTCGGCCCTTTGCAGAGCTTTGCTCCCCGATGCCCAACCCAGGCTGAACTCTCGCTATCAAAAAGGTGACACTTCTTCCCACTTCGTTACCGGAAAGATGCGGTGGGGGTGGGACTGTTACCATCGCAGAGATGGATATCGGGGCCCAAGGTAAGGATGACAGAAAATGCAAGTCTCCGTGTAACTGATCAAAGTGGAGGAGGAGGGAGGGGCACCGGAGGGAACCACACTGCCAGGAGCAGCTGCATGGCCTGGCATGGCATGGCATGGTAGGACACGGCATGGCACAGCACAGCCCAACCATCAGGCACAGTGTGGCACAGCCCGACACTGTCAGGCACAGCATGGCACTCTCTGGCACGGCACAGCCCAACATGTGTCAGCACGGCACAGCCCAAGCTGTTCCCCACCTCTGCCTCCCCTGCCAGCACAGCCCCCAGTGCCCACCTCCTCCCAGGGCCTCGATGGCAACGGGCTCCCCCCGGCAGCAGTGTACCGGGGGACAGGGCGCTCAGGAGCCGTGAGGTGGGCACGGCTCCGAGCGAAGCGGGATGCCAGTAACATGCTGGTTCAGCACAGGGGCTCACAGCTCACAGCTCTGGATCAATGGACACCAAATGGTTTTGGCAAGGGCAGAGAACCACAGAACCACAGAATCACAGAATTGTTTAGGTTGGAAAAGACCTTTAAGCTCATCAAGTCCAACTCTTCACTCAAGTCACCACTAAACCGTGTCTCTCAGCACCAGCTGTGTGAAAGCCGACGGACACAGGGATGTGGATTTCTCTCATGACTGTACCAGTACGTTCGCTGCTGGAGGTTCATGACACGTATTTACTAAGTGGAACTTTATGTCGTATTTAAAGAGACTAATAAGGCAAAGGAGCACAGTGCCTCGCTTTAGGACAGCAG
>NW_010392084.1:574-869 GCF_000710305.1 Buceros rhinoceros silvestris | reverse complement strand
CCACGAACGCCAGCATCCTGCACACCCCAGCAATATGCCGTGAGTTCCAGGACCCCTGCGAGCTCCTAGCATCATCTTGCAAGCTCCAGCATCACCCTGCGAGCTCCAGCACCTCTCTGCAAGCCGCAGCATCGTACCACACGCTCCAGCATCACGCTGCACGCTCCAGCACATCCCTGCGAGCTCTGGCGTCACCCTGCACACTCCAGCATCGCTCTGAGAGCTTCAGCACCCTCCAGCGAGCTCTGGCTGCCAGCTGCCGTGCAGAGCATCCTCTGGGCTCCGGCCATGTCCT
>NW_010392084.1:0-302 GCF_000710305.1 Buceros rhinoceros silvestris | reverse complement strand
CTCCTGGTGGCGCTGCCAGGAAGGCGTCGGCCTTGAAGTCGACGAAGTTGAGTTTGATCTGGGTGATCTTGCTGATGGCCCGGTAGCGCATCAGGTCCGAGTCGGAGGTGGAGTTCAGCAGCGCACTCCGGACGTTGGTCATGGCCCCTGGGCAGGGGGACCGTCACCATGGGACCACAACTACGGGAGGGTGCACAGCCCCCCTGTCATCCGGGTGGGGGTCCCATGGCTAGTGAGAGGAACCCAGGGCTGGCAAGGGGGTCCCACAGCACGTGAGGGGAGCAGGGAGCCTTAGGGTGGGA
>NW_010392083.1:1658-1913 GCF_000710305.1 Buceros rhinoceros silvestris | reverse complement strand
CCGTCAGCCTGCAGCTCTCCAGCCGTGCTCCACTGCCCCGGCCCACCCTCCTTGGCCAAGGCTTCGCTCCATGCAGCTGTTTGCTGGCATTTGCCAAGATCCAGCTGTTTTGCTGCCAGATGTTTTCCAGCAAACACCCGGCAGAGCCAGGGAGGGGAGGGCTGGGCATCGAGCAGGTGAGCGGGCGACAGGCGCCGCCTCATGCCTCAGCCCAGGTACTCTAAATTCAGAGTCGACTGATGTTAATTAAGAATA
>NW_010392083.1:1097-1355 GCF_000710305.1 Buceros rhinoceros silvestris | reverse complement strand
CAGCCCCGCTCCCTGCCGCAGGGCTGGGGCTCTGGCTCTGCAGCCAGCTCTGCCCCGGGCTTCGCTGGCTCAGCTTCCCCGTGCTCCCGCAGGGGGTTCCCCAAGCGACGGAGCCTCCCTGTCTTCCAGGAACTCGTTACTCACAGCCCACACGGGGCTCAGCGTATGCAATTTCTGCAGCCAAGGCCCTCGCGAGCAAGGATGGAAATACCCCCCGCACCAAGACAGAGCAGGGCTCCGGAAAGAGGCTGTGGGGAC
>NW_010392083.1:536-936 GCF_000710305.1 Buceros rhinoceros silvestris | reverse complement strand
GACAACACCTCCCCCTGCCAGCGAAGCTGGTGACGGTGAGCAAGGCCCCTCTCCGGCGCGGTGCTTGGGCCGGAGCCACCAGCGCTCCCCTGTGCTGCTCTGCGGGGCCGGAGAGAGCCGGGGGAGGGCCCATCCAGTCCCTGCGGGTGAGGTGCCGGAGGTGGAGGAGTCCCCGCCGTGTGACGGGGCTGTCCAGAGCTCACCCAAGGTGGCCCTTCCTTGCTTGAGCTTCTTAGGAGGGAAGCGAAGGTCTCTGCAGAGTCCCTGGTGCCACCTCCTTCCATTAGACCAGCCCTCTCCCAATGGAACCGCTCGACTCTGCTGCCTTCGGATGCCTCCTGCGCTCCTGCGCAGCGTTCGCCACACTCGGCTCACCCAGGGGAGCGGGCTGAGCAGACCC
>NW_010392083.1:0-407 GCF_000710305.1 Buceros rhinoceros silvestris | reverse complement strand
GGGGGTGAGCAGCCCCCCCGGGAAACCCTCTTCTGCCGGCAGCCGCTGCGTGGCTCGCTGTCTCTCCAGCAGTGTCAGAGCCCTGCGAGGCGGTTGCAGACCAACCACTTGCTTTGCTGGTCATTTATTCATTAGGTTTAAGCATATTATTAAACAAAACGCTGCTTTGAACAACACCACAGGGCAATTTTCTCATTGGTCTTTGGTTCCTCCAGCTGGAGTAGTTTGACCCAGACTTTAAAGAAACCTCTGGTCTCGGTAAGCGAACTGGGCTGTGGACAACGTCCCCCGGAAGCATTTCATAACTTGCAAGACTTTCCACAGCAGAAACCGGGAAAAACACAAAATCCAGGAAAGGAAACAATGGCGTAAATCCTCCTCCTCCATCCCCCCCAAGCGAGGGCAGA
>NW_010392082.1:0-1381 GCF_000710305.1 Buceros rhinoceros silvestris | reverse complement strand
TATATATATAATATTTGCAGTAATTAAATATTTCATGTTTGTGCTACATTAAGATATTGCTCTGGCACCCAACCTCTATGTTCAAAACCCAAGCTTCTCACCCTTCTTTATTCCAAATTATAGTATTTGTAGCATGATAGAACACTGGAGATTAGATAAATTTGTAAGGACAGAATATACGTTGTATAATTATAAGGGAAAATGTATTTAAAGATGTATAAAATACAATGGGAAAAATCAGTTTTAATAATACATATACCTTTCTTATTATTTTGTTATTTATAATTCAGCAGGGATAATTATTCTTCAGTTGCCTCTAATAAGGCCATGTAAAGACTTTGAAATGAAAGAATAAAATGTGAAGCCAAACTTCTGTATAAAGCTATTTGACTTTTCTAGACTTTACATGTTGTATATGTGCAGACAAATTGCACAGCACTTTTATCTGTTCCTTGGTTTGGCTTTGGTTAATAAAAAAAAAAAAAAGAGGCAAAAAGACATTTACACTATATTCAAACATGGCAAAGTCCATACAGGATAGATATTTTGTTGAATGCATGACAACAGTGACACAACAGTGGCTTTAAAGACTATTAAGGAAGCACTTTTCAGTATCACTTTCTTTGAAGAAAAATGTAAATAGAATAAAATGAACTGAGAAACCCAGATAATGAAATTAAATGAAATTATTTCTTTCTGCTACTGGAGACAACACTGACTGTACTAATCTCTAGCTAGTCTGCAGTTACAGTCCGTGATCCATTCAGAATATATATGTTGCAGTATATATTATCAAATAAAAAATATTAAGCAAGAAATTTATGATATGCAGTTTTCAAGCTAAAGTGTATCAAAATTAATGAATAGGTCAGAGCTGACAAAGTATAAATATTCCCAAATACAACAAATTATTTATTTTCTATGTGTTTTTCGTGAATGTGGAATTGCAAGTTATATTACTAACTTCTTTTGAATAAACTATTCCATAGTTTCAACAATCACTCTTTTGAGTACATCTCAGCAAACGGATGGTTTGGTCAAGTAAACTCAGCCCTTATACTGCCTCCCCTTGAAATCCTATTTCAGAACAATTGAAAGAAAATTTTTCAAGGCCCAGAGAGTGTTGTAGATTCATAAAGTGGTTTGGGTTGGAAGGGGCCTTCAAAGATCATCTAATTCCAACCCTGCTGCCATGGGCAAGGACATCTTTCACTAGAACAGGTTATGAGAAGCCCCAGCCAGCCTGGCCTTGAACAATTCCAGGGATGGAGCATCCACTGATTCTCTGAGTAACATCTTCCATTTTCTCATTAAAATATAAGATCATATCTTATAAAAATTATTAATATTTATTATATTAATCTTCCTGATATAAATCTTA
>NW_010392081.1:943-1358 GCF_000710305.1 Buceros rhinoceros silvestris | reverse complement strand
CCGGCCACCCACACCCCGCTGCCCCCTCTGCCACAGCCTTGCGGCCCCTCCAGCAGTTCAAGCCTGTGTGAACGTGGATTAAAACTGCAGAGTAACCCACGCCTCAACTCCTCTTTAATCTGGTTTTACACTTCGCCCTCCTCATTCCTCATGCTGGGCTTAATCCCTGAGAAACCCCAGGTGGTATCGTGACACTCTCCAGCAACCAGCCCTTACCCTGACTTCCCGCGGGGACCTCCCGGGAGCTAACGGTGCCTCCCCAGTACAACCGAATATCCACAGCGTTAACGGGGCAGGAAGAGCAGCACTTCCAGGTGTCCAGGCGGCCCCAGTGTGACCCTGAGCGCAGGCAGGGCTCAGCGCCGGTGTCAGAGTCCCGCTATCCCCAGCCTGTACCAGGGCTGGGGCACATCCC
>NW_010392081.1:359-836 GCF_000710305.1 Buceros rhinoceros silvestris | reverse complement strand
CTATCCCCAGCCTGTCCCAGGTCTGGGACAAATCCCAGGACCTTCAGTGGCCAAACTGGAACAGCTGTGCCGCTCGCTTTTCTTCCAGGTACAACAGAGATGATGGGACTTGGAGGAGATGGTGGGGATGGCAGAGATGGAGAAGAGTGTTGGAGAAGATGTTTAGGGTTTTGTACAAGATTTTTGGTAAATGTATTTCCTTTGCGTTTTTCTGTAAATATGTTTCTCTTTAAAAACATTTCTTTGTGTTTGTCAAACCCCAGTCGATGGAGATGGAGGAGACTGGTGGAGAGGAAGTGTTTTAGGCTTTGTGTTAGGTCTTTTGTAAGTATTTTTTATTTCCCATTTCTAGCAGCTCTTCTCTGTTTTGCATGTATAATCCCCTTATGTTTAAGCTCCGCACCCCACCCCAGGTCTATAGATCCAGAGCTCCTGCTCCAGCCTCTACAGGACCCATACCCCTCTACACCCCCTGCA
>NW_010392081.1:0-308 GCF_000710305.1 Buceros rhinoceros silvestris | reverse complement strand
CATCTTCACCCGGAGTGTTTCCGGGGACGGGGCCTCTGCCACCTCTCTGGGCAGCGTGTTCCACCACTGTCATCATAAAGAATGTCTTCCTTAGATCTAGTCTAACTCCTCCTCTTTAGCTCTTCCCTCATTAGTGGTGATGATCGTGGAAGGGAAAACCCCAGGTGCCACAGGGTCTATAGGGGAGGGGGGGGGGGGCTGGGATGACAGACCTCAGGGGGCTCCAAGTGGGGTTTGGGGGCTGTGGGCGAGTGGTTGGGGGACACGGAGGGGGGTTGGGGGTTCTGGAGGGTTTTGAGGAAGGCTGG
>NW_010392080.1:575-793 GCF_000710305.1 Buceros rhinoceros silvestris | reverse complement strand
CGGGCGAGGGAGAGCAAAGACTCTTTAATAAATTAGCGAAATAAACAGCTTTTCTCTCTCTGTTCCGCGGCCGCGCCGCAGCCCGTGGCTGGGCTGAGCAGAAACGTTGATTCCCGGGTTGTTGCCGGTTTCACTCCGAAGGCACCAGCAAAGGGACACTCCCGGGGGACGCCTGATGCTGTGGGACTTCACACCTGAAAAAACCACTTAGAAACAGA
>NW_010392080.1:0-237 GCF_000710305.1 Buceros rhinoceros silvestris | reverse complement strand
GGTGCGAGCGGCAGAGAGCGAGTCCCCGGTCCCGGCGATAACCAGCAGCCGAACTGGTTGGGTCTGAGGGTCCCAAACAGGGCGAGGACACAGCGGAGGCCGGTGGCCCCGGATCCCACCCAAGGTCCCTCAGTCGTCATCCGTGACGTACTGCCCGGCCTCCCAGCGCTGGGCCATTGCGCTCTGGTGACGGGTCACTCTGGTGCTTTCCACCACCTGCAGACAGCGGGAGGTGCA
>NW_010392079.1:1610-1928 GCF_000710305.1 Buceros rhinoceros silvestris | reverse complement strand
CCGCCGGATTTTGGGGGGTCGCACAGGGCCCGGCGGGCCCCACTCTAATTAAACGCGCTTTAATTAAGGGTAGTTAATGTTTTTAAGTGGTTTGAGCGTTGATTAAATTAATTGGGGCGTTTTAAGGTTGAAATTAAGGGGTTTAACGTGAACGGGGGCGCCCCTCCCCCACCACGTGGCCTGTTAAATCCTCTTTAAAAATGTGTAATTAAGTCGTTGAATGATAATTAAACCGTGAGTGAATTAATTCGAAATAGCCCGAATTCAACCCGAAATGCCCCAAAATATCCCGAAGTCACCCCAAAAAGTCCCAAATTA
>NW_010392079.1:974-1395 GCF_000710305.1 Buceros rhinoceros silvestris | reverse complement strand
CAGATTTACCCCAAAATATCCAGAATTCAACCCGAAACACCCCGAAATATCCCAAATTCACCCCAAAATGTCCCAAGTTCAACCCCAAAATATCCCGAAGTCAACCCGAAACGCCTCAAAATGTTGATTGCTTTAATAATTGTTGAATGAATTAATTGCTATTAATTGTTTTTAACGTAAATACTAATTTTTAAACGCGTTTTTTGTCCCTTTCCCGCTGTTTTTCCCCCTCAGGATGAAGCGGCGGCGGAGCCTCGTGAAACCGGTTTAGTTTAATTAATAAATCAATTTAAAAACCCGAAAAAGTCTTAATTGGTGCCGTTTGGGGGGTTAATTAGTGCGTGGGGGGTGGGGTTAATAAATGGGGGTTAATTAGGTCGGGGGGAGTAAAAACGGCGGGTTTGGGGGGGGTAGGGATTAA
>NW_010392079.1:585-863 GCF_000710305.1 Buceros rhinoceros silvestris | reverse complement strand
ATAAATGGGGGTTGTTGAGGTGGGGGGGAGTAAAAACGGCGGTTTAGGGGTGGTTAGTGATTAATTGTTAATTAATGAGGGGATTAATTGGGGGGATTAGTTAAAAGGGGGGAAATAATTAAAAGTTCATTAATTACAAAAGGGCAAAATTAATGAAAATGAAGAAAAATCTACTTAAAAAAGGGAAAATGAGGGGAAAATTAATTAAAAAGGGGGAGAAGTGAGGGAAAAATTGATTAAAAAGGGGGAAAATAAAAAGGGAGAAAATAAGGGGAAAT
>NW_010392079.1:0-299 GCF_000710305.1 Buceros rhinoceros silvestris | reverse complement strand
AAAGAAGGAAATTAAAAAAGGGGGAAAAATTAATTAAAAGGGGGAAAATGAGGGGGAAAATTAATTAAAAAGGGGGAAATGGGGGAAAATAGACGAAAACTTAAAGGGGGAAAATGGAGGAAAAATTAAAAGGGGAAAATGAGGGAAAAATAATTAAAATGAGAGAATATTAATGAAAAAGCGGAAAGATTAATTAAACGGGGGTAAATGAAGGGGAGCTTAATTAAAAAGGGAGGAAATTAATGAATTAATGTGGAATAAAGGGGCCACAAAGTGGCGTTTTTAAGGGGGGAAAAAAA
>NW_010392078.1:40835-49155 GCF_000710305.1 Buceros rhinoceros silvestris | reverse complement strand
GCCGTGCCGGGAAGAGCTGCCTGAGAGTGCTCTGGAAAAGCATGTCCTGATGCGCGGCCCTCTTCCCTGACTCTGTTATTTCTGTGGTTGTGGACGGACCTTCCTTCATTTGGCCTAAGATAAATTAGCCCTGAGACATTCTCGTTCTCACTGTTTCCCTCTTGTCCCTTTCTACACCACGTTCACTCTACTCTGCTAGCTGATTTTGGCTTTTTTACTGAGCTGCACATACCTGCTGTTTTAAAACTAAATGATGGCTTGAAATTGGTTCTAGAAAAATAACTAAAATGTCATTGGTTCTTAGGCTGCCCTACGACGCACAGATGTCATTCTGGAAGTAGGCCCAGGAACTGGTAACCTGACAGTAAAGATGTTAGAGAAAGTTAAAAAAGTAAGTGTGCATTTCCCACACCACCACTTTCCCAAGGTCTGATCACACTGCGGCTTATTCCCAAACTCTTAACCACACTGGGGCTTCGACTGTGGCAAACAGAGGCATCCTCATCTGCTTGATTCAAATAAGAATTACTCCTTGGTTGTTTTTCTTAACATTTGCATAATTCCAGTGAGTTTTTAGCTCTTCATGTAAATCTTGTATGGTTCTTACCAAACTGTATTGCTGTTACCCACGTACGTGGGAAGGCTTCCTTGTTTCTGGGGAGGGAGGAAGGTGCATATAGCCAAATGGGGAATTTTTGACCTGTAGCAATAGGTGCAGGATTTTCTTCCACTTGAAATTTGAATCCCAGTTAGGAGGAGTTGTATGAAGTTGCAAATACATGCTTTGTTTTCAGGTAATTGCTTGTGAAATTGACCCTAGACTTGTTGGAGAACTCCAGAAGAGAGTCCAGGGCACGTAAGTAATAGCTGTGGAAATAGCAAACCCTTAAAGCAGGGGACCTGCCTTGGCAAAAGCTTAGGCAGCGTGATTCTTTGAGAATAACCAGGGTGTATTTTCCCCCAGATGTCTGGCAAACAAACTTGAAATCAAGGTTGGAGATATCTTGAAAACAGATTTGCCGTTCTTTGATGCATGTGTGGCTAACTTGCCTTACCAGGTATAGACTAAATTAAATGGCAAAACTTTTTTTGTTTTCAATGATAATTGCCCAGATAATTCCATACTAACACTATTACTCTTCTCTTCAGATTTCTTCACCCTTTGTTTTCAAGTTGTTGCTTCATAGACCTTTCTTCAGGTATGTGAAAGAACAGAACTCTGTATTACCTGATACAAGAACAACAAAAAAAAAAAAGTTTAAAAATATTTCCAAATATTTTTTATTTTTAGTTCTTAAAATACCAGTTTGATGGATCAGGGGTGCATCAAAGTTCTTCTGTAATATGAAACCTGCCAGTGCCTGGAAACTGGTTTATGTCAGTGTATTAAGCGCAAGGAGAAAATTTGGTCTTCCATCAGAAAGCGTCTAGCTGGTGAAAACAGGAGTTGCACCTCTTTACACTAGTATTATGTTATAACTCATGGTTATTCCAGGGATAAGTAGGGCATTGAGGCATGTCAAATGCCTTCCTACCTGAGACAGGGAAGGGTGGAAATGGTAGGATCAAGACCAAGACACTTTTTGTGGTTTGGTCTAAAAATATAACTGCCCCGGTACTTCTGTCTGTAGTTCAGTGTGTCAGCAGTTCTTGATTCCTCTCACTGAGGAGAGACTGTTGGTGACCTGCAGGTTCACTTTTGAAGTTAGAGATTTTGAAGTTCTCGTCGTAGAATTATTCAAAATGATTCGTTAAAGTCAGGCGCAAAACTCTTGAGACTAGCTTCTGTTTCTACAGTCCTGAACTATTTAGCAGTATAAATTGTAGTTTTAAGGAAATTTAGATGGTTTTGAGAAGTTTTGTGATGTTTTGGGTTTTTTTTTAACACACTCTGAGCTATTTAAGGCAGAGATTGTTTATGCTTGTATTGCTTCTAAGTGCTGAGGCAAATCCTATGTTTTCCAAGCATGTTAGTCGGCTTTTGATGTGCAGGCAGATTACATAGAATTCGTTTTCTCATTTCTGTTATTCTCAGGTGTGCAATACTTATGTTTCAAAGGGAATTTGCACTTCGTTTAGTTGCAAAACCAGGAACTAAACTCTACTGCAGACTCTCTATTAATACACAGTTATTAGCTCGAGTGGACCATCTGATGAAGGTAGGTCATTCTGTATAAGCTTAACAGAGCTGTCAAAGATAAAAGAATGTTTCTAGGAACATGAGGATTTGCTGCTTATTCGTACAGCTGCCTGACTTCTTCTGACCAACAGGTTGGAAAGAACAACTTCAGGCCTCCTCCCAAAGTTGAATCCAGTGTTGTCAGAATAGAGCCAAAGAACCCACCACCACCTATCAACTTTCAGGTCAGCATGTACTTTACCAACAACATACCATACTAGTGATAATATGTAAACATCATTTTTCTTTTCACTTACTACTCAGTTCTGCGTGCTGTTTGCACTAGTAAGTACTGCTGGCATGTACGTAATTACAAAATACTTATTGCTCTGTTGTTCTGGCTTGCGTTCGGATGTTACCTGAATGTGCCACCATCAGTTTTGGTGCAGCTTTGTTCAGAGTATTTCTGACAGGACTGAGGTACCATCTCCATGTTGGAGAGTTGCTCATAGTAATGTCCCTTTCATCATGGTTTGTATTTCCCAGAGACCTTTCTGACTGATGATGTTGTTGGTTATGAGTATCTATGAGAATTCTTATGTTCCGATGAGTGTGTATAATCTCAGAAGACAGATGTTACAGAATAGTGTTCTTAATTTTTAAAAATATTTGATCTGCAAGACGATTTCAGCCTTGCTGAAGGTTAGATGGATTTTCTTCAAGGATCTGCCTTTTCAGCACAAAAGATTTGACAAATAGTACCTAGGCACGAAAAAGAACAATTCAAAGTTTTTTGTGGGGGAAGTATTTTTTTCTCCATTTGTATTGTTTTGTCTAAGACAGGACTGGTTTGGTATTCTTTAGAAAGATACTCCCCTGAAATATTTTTGTTTGTGATCAATATTGTTGTGAAATTGTCAGTAGTGACTGTTCTCGTTTGCCATAGCTCTGTGTTCCTTCCTGTAAATTCTGAAATTTTTTATTTCAGGAGTGGGATGGTCTGGTAAGGATAGCCTTTGTTAGGAAAAACAAGACACTCTCTGCAGCATTTAAGTAAGTGACTTCTGTTAAAGGAACTATTTTCAGTGTCTGACAGCCCATCCATTTAACTATTTCTTCTGTGCAAATGCATAGCAGTGCTGTATGCATGCCAGCAGAGTCTGAGATAAACCATGATCGAGGATTTATGCTGAGGTCACAGGCTTTTTGTTCTAGAAGACAACTAGGCAGCTGTTTAAAAAGAACAGCTCTGTGTAGTCACAGTTTTTTATAGCAAATATGAACAACCAATCAAGTAAAAAAAAAAAGTTAAAAGCTCAGTTTTCATTCTAAACTTGTATTTCTTTCAGATCAAGTGCTGTAGAACAGCTGCTGGATCATAATTACCGAATTCATTGTTCCTTACATAATACAGTAAGTTCCTTTCTAATGCATTAAATTCTATTTCTGTGTACTATATACTGACTTTTATAGAAGTAAAAAATTAACATTGAAAAGCATAAAATGTTTATATTTTTTATGAAAGAGTCGGAGGGAGGGAGGAACTTACCTCTTACAGAAGAATCTAAAAGGGTCACTAAATTACCGAGAGAAAGCTGAAAGCTGATTATGTTGATAATACATTAGCTGTGCATGTCTCAAGGACTTTTACTAAGGTAGTAAGAATGTAGTAAGAAAACTTGTTGTGTCTGCTTAGCAATACTGTTGTGATTAATTTATAGTGAATGAGCTAAGGCATAAACGTTCAGATGCAAGAACAGAGTACAATAATCCATACGAGAAAACATACAACTTATTTCTATTGCTTGAAACAGGAACTATTCTAAAAGCAGTAAAAGAATAGATGATTTAAACGAACCTTTTCCTATGCTATGAATAGGAAATGAATCTCTGTCTTATTTTCTATTGACAGGAGATACCTGAAAACTTCAAAATTTCAGAGAAAATACAGACAGTCCTAAAAAATACAGGTTACTCTGAAAAACGAGCCCGTTCGATGGATATAGATGATTTCATTAGGTATCTTTTTTGCTCCTTATGCCTCCCTTTTTTAAGCTGCTTCAAATTCTATCTGCATCTGTACCTGTGTGGCACAGATTAATACCTGATTACACAGCAACAGTAATAACTCTTGTTTTCCTCTCAATACCAGACACTCCTCACTGCCAGTCCTGAACATGAACAAACACTTAAACCCTGTATATAATTTAACAGTACTGAGAAGCAACTAGCTAAAGGTCTAGTTGCCTTTAGGGTTAGGGTTTGGTTAAGGTCCCTGTTTCTGGTATTTGTGTATTAGACCCTTCTATGTCTTCTCTAAAAATGGCTTCAATAATGGAATTAAATATGAAATTTCCCTAGACACTTACACAGCCCTTCTCTCTCTGTTTTGAGGACTATAGCATAATTTAAAATTTGAGTAATTAACTGCAATATTCTGCTCTTGCTTCTGGCCAGTTAGTTTAAGTGGCAACAT
This sequence comes from Buceros rhinoceros silvestris, assembly GCF_000710305.1. Classification (NCBI taxonomy): domain Eukaryota; kingdom Metazoa; phylum Chordata; class Aves; order Bucerotiformes; family Bucerotidae; genus Buceros; species Buceros rhinoceros. Next base: position 44,560 of record NW_010392078.1, on the reverse strand, counting down.
GAATCCTCTCCTAATACAAGATTAAAAAATCCTAGGTGTTTCTCAGTGTTTCTTCAAAGAAGCATAGTAAACCTGGTAGGATGCAATGTAGCTAACTGCACTGAAAATATACCTGCATCTCTAAAATGGCTAATGTGCTAGTAACTTCTCATTTAAAATTTGTAACAATTCTTTATGGAAGTTGAACAGTGATGGTTGCTTTCATGCTATGTTCTTTGCCAGACGGCATGGCTTAGAAATGCCTTAATCTCATGTGTAAATCAGTAAAAGTTATAACATAAATATTTCACTCTTTCAGACTGCTGCATGGCTTCAATTCAGAAGGCATCCACTTCTCATAGATTCTACTAGAAGAATGAAAGATGTTCTGTATTTTGTAACCAAAGTCCTACCTAAGACAGAGTGACTGCAGTAGGACAAGCTCTTCTCACGAAAGCAGTGAACAGAACACGGTGCTCAAACTCTGGTTCTTACTAAAAACTTACATGCAGTTTTATCACAGTTAGTAGGCAAGAAGCTGCTGCTCTTTAAAGTGATAAATTCTTCCATGACTCAAGTGAGGAGCTGGACTTCCAAATGACAGCGTATTTTTAAATATACTCAACAACACAGATTGATGCTGCCATAATGGAAATCTGTGTACTCTGGTCATGGACTTCACCTCAGTATGTTCTTGCAGGATACGCCACAGTAAAACCCATCAGTCTGTTCTGGGCCACAAAACCAGTTGTAGTCATTCCATTTGTTTGGGATTTTTTTGTTTGTTTTGAAGTGGTGTTTAAACACATTGATTTTAAATGCCTGTCTTTTCCATTTGTCCTATGGTAGCTACCCACATTCCAAGTCTGCTAGTATTCTGCTTCTCTTGGAAAAATCCCAGTACCTGTTTCCAGGAACAAGAACATTTGTCTTGTGGGCTTGGTATCCCTTACAAAAACATAATCAAGGTATCTGAAACTACCAGTGTCATCTCCTTTACCGCCTCCTTACTGCCATCAAACCACTGCATGAACCAACAGAAAACTACCAAAGGGACAGTTTTCTTAAGCATAGACAGAAGGTGTTTTTTGGTCAACTATAAATTCAAGCAGCTATTTTTATAAGAAAACTACTTCACCCTTCAAGGCAAGGATGAGTGTTAGCATAGATCAGCGTTTTCAGTGAGTCTTAGGGCAATGCTTGCGCATCTCTGTTCTGACAAAGACTCACTGAAGTGTCTTAATGTAGACTGGATTTTATATATTTGTTATTAAAGGCAAGGCAGAGTTTTCCCAAGGTTGGTCGCATTAACTCTGCATAGCAGCTGTCAAAAGAAAAATCCATTTGGGTCTGTCTTATGATTCAGGAAAAGGGTAACTATTAACTCTGTAACGTCATGCAGGGGTGAAGACATAACTCTATTAACTGCCAGAAGTAATTTTTTCATGTATAGTGTGTCTCTTAAGACCACACCAAGTGGAGAAAAGGCAAATTAGCAAAAACTTCAAGATGTAACTTCATTTTTTACGTATCAGATGTCAGTTCTTTAAAAGTCACTAGCTGAGAAGCGTATACAGAAATACATGTGAATTTGTAGGCATCCTGAGAGTTCTGGGAAAACAGAATTGCTCATTTATTTTATAATTTAATGATTCTGGTGCAGCCTCACTGTATACAGAACCAATTTATGAGTGAGGTAATTAGCCACAGCAATACAGTCAGAATAATGGAGGAGGACCAAGTACCAAGTGCTGGAAATCTGCATTACACTTCCTAAAGCTTTGGTTTTACAAGAGAGGAATCAAGATTAGCTTTTCTGAGTCCTGTTCAAGTAACTCCAGTCCATCACAGCAGCGAGCTACAGGAATGCAAGTGCTGTAACCGGCCATTTGTGTTTTTCCTGATTCTCAGTGCTTCAGTATATCTGTGTGGATCTGACCTTTACAGCAGGCTTTGTCACAAAGGCTGTCTCTTAACAGTCCCCCTGCAGCAGACACAATTTCAGCATGCATCCGCTACCTGATAGGACACGTCATTTACAAGGCTTGGTAAAAAGCAGCTGAAATCTAACTGCCTCTGTCCTCCTTGTCATCTCCAGTACCTGCTGTGAACTACAGCTGGGTTGTGGCTCTGAGCTTGCATGGAGGGACGGTGGGGAAGCCACAGTTTTTCATGAAGGGTGTTCTAATCTTCAGAGGCTTTTCAGAAAGAAAGATTTTCCTGGAGCAGCTTCAAAGAAACCCTCTGGTATTATATGATAACCTGTACTATCACCTGCTTACAAAAGTTGCTGCCTTCTATTTAATCCTTTTATTCTTTTAACTGTGATGGATGATGCTCAGCAAGATGTGTGATGTTTGGTTTTAGACATGCTGCAAAACTAAAGTTAGAAGAGTGCTCTGGGTAACTTCCTAAATGACAATTTGTACAGAAGAGTGAGCTCCAGAAGTAAAAAATCATTCTGAAATCAGAGGCCTTTTCCAAAGTGTAACGCCGATGTGCTTACAAAATTGAAACCCTTCCCCAAGCACAACAGAACTTTTATAGAAGTAAATTCTCATCTCTAATTCATTTAATAGCTTAATTTATTAAACACATTATGTAAAATCTACATTGTTTCAGTTTTCATGTTTACACACAGAAGGATTTGTTTTTATTTTTAACCATGATGCGACAAGCTTCCCATAGACTACCATCCTATGGGAAATACAAACATTAAACACTACAAGAATTCCTGGCTCATTTAACTCTCTTTTCATTGCCGTCCCTTTATTTCCCTTATACAGGCTTGTAATCCAAAAGTAATTTTTAAACAGTTCCAAGGGAAAGTCTGCGGATACAAACTCCTGGAAACAGGGAGAACTCCTAGAGAGGTCTACAATTCTTCATTTGACAAGAAGTTCTTACATGAAAGGTCAATCTTTTTTGCATACTGATTTGCAAAAATAACTTGAGTGCCACCATCTAAAAAGTGCTTATAGACATGGCGCCATTTGTACCATGGTACTCGCAATTTCTATGAGCACTAGGTAGAGGTATTGTGCAAAATCCCCAAATGATGCAATTTCACCCCACTTTTCAGCTGCTGGCACTGTACAAAGGGAAAAATAGGTATTAGCTACTTCTTTTTTAAAGCAACAGAGCTACTCAAACTACCTGCAAACTACAGTTAATGTACATGTAAGTTTGTCATGCATCAAAAGCCAAATTTAACAGTATGTGAAAGGCCAAAATATATGCATTTAGCTAGATCCCCAAAGTTTGACAGTTATCCATACGCAGAGGTCAGATCGTACCTTTACTCTGACAGCATTATCACACCATACCACATACTATATATCTGCATTATCCTAAGACACAACTCTCCTCAGTACTTAAAACATTACCCTTTATTATACATCCACTGATTTATATTTTTGTTTTTTTGTTCTGCTGTTTTTTATAATAGAGAAAAATGTTAGAATTATATCACCATTCTTTATGGTATTCAAATAAATCTAGATTCCAGATTTTTACAAGGAGGATGGAATGTCCAGCTGTTTGTCCACTCTTAACAGCTCTTGCAGTTTCTGTTCAAATGATATGGCACATCCTGTGAAATGAAACTAGCTTCTCAAAAAAACCCAACCTCTCAAAACACATTGAAAATACACACGTACTAAAAGTAATTCATATTGACAAATAAGGAATGTTGTTTATTAAGGCTGTGCTTCAGAAAGAGGATTTAGGGTTACGTAGCCTTCATC
>NW_010392078.1:38220-40735 GCF_000710305.1 Buceros rhinoceros silvestris | reverse complement strand
AAGAGGCAAGCACAGCTGTCTGTCGAAGTTATGTACAATGACTAGTGAGGTGTGCATGCATGCAAACACAATTTAAAACTAGTCTTTGTAAAAAAGCTGAACATAGTCAAAAGGAAATACTGTGACTTTTTAATGGCCACAGTTTTACTTCATTATTAAAAACATGGCAAATATTTCCAAACAAAATTCACAATCTGAATAAAAGAAATATTTAAAACAAAGTGCTTCACAGATCTGAACCGTGCATGGTTGTGCTGTCTGGTCTAGAAGCATTTTGTAGACATCATAGGAGCATTTCACACAAAACTGAAAATGTCATTCAGGTGAATAACAAACAGGACATTTCCACAGACATTTCTAATGTTTTTACACTTTCAAGTAGTTGAGTTCTTACGGCCACTTGGTTTTGTAACAAATGTGTGCTACAGCAGTACGGGTTCACAGATTCCTTTAGCAGCAAAGGCCCATTTCAAAGGGCACGTGGTCTTTTCGGGTTGATCTGTTTACTGGCCTGTTCTTCCTCTTGTAGAGCTGCCCGGAAAGATTTCACTTTGTCTTTAACAAAAAAAGAGAGAATGAGTACTGATGTGCCGGTGCTCGACACAGATCTTGAAACTAAGCCCTGACGCTCCACATCCCAACCCTAATGCACAACAAAGAACATTCCTCCACAAAAATAGCTGATGCTACAAACTACAAGAGGATTGAGATAAGCTTACATTCAATACTCGCCATACAAACAAGTTGCTTAGCAACATACTCCCTTCTTAGATGCTACCCCTGTTTCTGGGCAGAATAGGTTTGGAAACTGCACAGCTGCATTCCCAGCACGTAACCCGTTCACACGTAAATTCTGCTTCTAACTTAAAGAGCATTGGAGACACACACCACGTGCATCTTTTTCCTTCCTGGCATTTTCAAAACATCTTTAGAGGCATACAAAATTGTATTTAGAATAAAAGCAAACACTTCTAAAACCTGGGAGAGTAAATTCTACTCCCCCCTGTTTCCCTGTGAATGTGAAAAGCATTTGTGATTAAATTTCAGAAGTTATTCACTGTTAAATGTATAAAAGCATCATTCATTTCATCATAACTGTAACAAGAATGGGAGAATCCTGATGAAGGAAGTGCGGCATCCTTTCATGTTTCTGTTCTTGTCCCCCTCCATTCCTCAATAATATGCCCAAGAATGGGAAGAAGGAAAGCAAAATGACAGCATAAAGATGTCAGTCCCTCAGTGACAGGAATAAAAGCTGAAACACTCAGTTCCATTCTGTGCCATGAGCAGAACACAGAAGATACCGGCAGACAGAATTTTTGACTTAACAGTTCTTCCCTCCTGTAAAGCTATACGCGTTATCATGCAGCCAGTAAAGATGCAAAGATCTCTTAGATAGCCTTTACCTCCAGTAGTTTGTTTCCAAAGGAGTATCTAGTAAGATTTTGAAGAACAGGGAGTCACCTGAACTGTGTTTTTTCACTGCTGGTGTCTCAAATTGTCATCTTCTGAAGGGAAGCTATCACCCATAAAAAGCAAAGGAATGTGCCTCCAATTGTTTGCTAAAGTATACTGGTGCCAATGCACGCTTACCAGGCAAACAGGCCACAGCTGACTGATTTGCTTGATGTATTCTTCTAACTTAAACCAGATACTCAGACTGAGTAAATTGTAAGATTTTATCTTATAAGGAGTTTTCTAACACAGATCGAAAAAAACCTGCCACCCCTGTTGGTGTATTTTTCTAGCAGAAATTAGAACTATGAAAATATGCTACTCTCTCTGGGAAACTTAGCAGCCGAAACCCAGCTGCAGCACTATCGTGTGGGAAATTATATCTCTAACTAGCCTGTTTGATTAACTCTAACCAAAACAGTAACCCAAACCCCAGCTGCACCACTATCGTGTGGGAAATTATATCTCTAACTAGCCTGTTTGATTAACTCTAACCAAAACAGTAACCACGTGGGGACTAACCCCTTTTATCCAATTATAGTGCTTTAAGAGATGTGTGCTGTCTGTGTAACAGAGACACTATCCAATCACCATGTAGCTAGTCGAGTGAACAAGAGTCTATAAATTGGGATGTATTTTCATAGTTCTAATTAGTTCTAACTTCTGCTAGAAAAATACACCAACAACCCCTACCTTGAATTTTTACCAGTATATCATGTCTCCTGGAGTCCAAATAGTTACAGAAACTAAAATGAAAAATTATTCACCCTGAAATACCAAGCTGACAAGCTGATTTTAAAAAACAAGTGGAAGAGTCAATTTTGGGCACTAAGAATTATCTGTAGTTTGTTTTTCAACAAAGCGAGCTGATGAAATTCATACAGAAAGGCTGCTGAAGAAAAAAGTAACCTAACAACCAAACTAAAACTGACAACCAAACCAAATTCCTGAAAATGACAGCAGGCTCTCTGCTACACTACAGAATGCAAGAAAGAAGGAACTGGGAGTTCCCACTACTTTTTCTCATTGCATTACCACTTTTTTTTTTTTTTTTTTTTGA